>NC_134646.1:22350782-22427526 GCF_030463565.1 Pelecanus crispus
AAGGCAAGGGGAGATTCTTAGTGTATGTTTGGCTGTGAAAGCAGTGGCAAGGCAAGGTCAGAATCAGTAGGAGCTCTAAGCCCTCAGAGCTGTGGTGTGGGAGAAATGGCTGGACATTAGCACTGTGGGAGCTGGTCTGTGCCGAGAGTGAGAGTGAGCTTGCGAATGTGTCTTGAGAGTGGTGGGAGGCAAGGCAAGGGCAGATGCTCAGTGTGTGTTTGGCTGTGAAAGCACTGGCAAGGCAAGGTCAGAAACAGCAAGAGCTCTAAGCCCTTAGAGATATTAAGAGGGAAACATGGCTGGACGTTTTCACGTTGTGAGCTGGTTTGTGCCGAGAGTGAGAGTGAGCTTGAGAATGTGGAGAAATGGCTGGACGTTTTCACGTTGTGAGCTGCTCTGTTCCGAGAGTGAGAGTGAGCTTGCGAATGTGTCTTGGGAGTGGTGGGAGGCAAGGCAAGGGGAGATTCTTAGTGTATGTTTGGCTGTGAAAGCAGTGGCAAGGCAAGGTCAGAAACAGCAAGAGCTCTTAAGCCCTCAGAGCTGTGGTGTGGGAGAAATGGCTGGACATTAGCACTGTGGGAGCTGGTCTGTGCCGAGAGTGAGAGTGAGCTTGCGAATGTGTCTTGAGAGTGGTGGGAGGCAAGGCAAGGGCAGATGCTCAGTGTGTGTTTGGCTGTGAAAGCAGTGGCAAGGCAAGGTCAGAAACAGCAAGAGCTCTAAGCCCTTAGAGATATTAAGAGGGAAACATGGCTGGACGTTTTCACGTTGTGAGCTGGTTTGTGCCGAGAGTGAGAGTGAGCTTGAGAATGTGGAGAAATGGCTGGACGTTTTCACGTTGTGAGCTGCTCTGTTCCGAGAGTGAGAGTGAGCTTGCGAATGTGTCTTGGGAGTGCTGGGAGGCAAGGCAAGGGCAGATTCTTAGTGTATGTTTGGCTGTGAAAGCAGTGGCAAGGCAAGGTCAGAATCAGTAGGAGCTCTAAGCCCTCAGAGCTGTGGTGTGGGAGAAATGGCTGGACATTAGCACTGTGGGAGCTGGTCTGTGCCGAGAGTGAGAGTGAGCTTGCGAATGTGTCTTGAGAGTGGTGGGAGGCAAGGCAAGGGCAGATGCTCAGTGTGTGTTTGGCTGTGAAAGCAGTGGCAAGGCAAGGTCAGAAACAGCAAGAGCTCTAAGCCCTTAGAGATATTAAGAGGGAAACATGGCTGGACGTTTTCACGTTGTGAGCTGGTTTGTGCCGAGAGTGAGAGTGAGCTTGAGAATGTGGAGAAATGGCTGGACGTTTTCACGTTGTGAGCTGCTCTGTTCCGAGAGTGAGAGTGAGCTTGCGAATGTGTCTTGGGAGTGGTGGGAGGCAAGGCAAGGGGAGATTCTTAGTGTATGTTTGGCTGTGAAAGCAGTGGCAAGGCAAGGTCAGAAACAGCAAGAGCTCTTAAGCCCTCCGAGCTGTGGTGTGGGAGAAATGGCTGGACATTAGCACTGTGGGAGCTGGTCTGTGCCGAGAGTGAGAGTGAGCTTGCGAATGTGTCTTGAGAGTGGTGGGAGGCAAGGCAAGGGCAGATGCTCAGTGTGTGTTTGGCTGTGAAAGCACTGGGAAGGCAAGGTCAGAAACAGCAAGAGCTCTAAGCCCTTAGAGATATTAAGAGGGAAACATGGCTGGACGTTTTCACGTTGTGAGCTGGTTTGTGCCGAGAGTGAGAGTGAGCTTGAGAATGTGGAGAAATGGCTGGACGTTTTCACGTTGTGAGCTGCTCTGTTCCGAGAGTGAGAGTGAGCTTGCGAATGTGTCTTGGGAGTGGTGGGAGGCAAGGCAAGGGGAGATTCTTAGTGTATGTTTGGCTGTGAAAGCAGTGGCAAGGCAAGGTCAGAATCAGTAGGAGCTCTAAGCCCTCAGAGCTGTGGTGTGGGAGAAATGGCTGGACATTAGCACTGTGGGAGCTGGTCTGTGCCGAGAGTGAGAGTGAGCTTGCGAATGTGTCTTGAGAGTGGTGGGAGGCAAGGCAAGGGCAGATGCTCAGTGTGTGTTTGGCTGTGAAAGCAGTGGCAAGGCAAGGTCAGAAACAGCAAGAGCTCTAAGCCCTTAGAGATATTAAGAGGGAAACATGGCTGGACGTTTTCACGTTGTGAGCTGGTTTGTGCCGAGAGTGAGAGTGAGCTTGAGAATGTGGAGAAATGGCTGGACGTTTTCACGTTGTGAGCTGCTCTGTTCCGAGAGTGAGAGTGAGCTTGCGAATGTGTCTTGGGAGTGCTGGGAGGCAAGGCAAGGGCAGATTCTTAGTGTATGTTTGGCTGTGAAAGCAGTGGCAAGGCAAGGTCAGAATCAGTAGGAGCTCTAAGCCCTCAGAGCTGTGGTGTGGGAGAAATGGCTGGACATTAGCACTGTGGGAGCTGGTCTGTGCCGAGAGTGAGAGTGAGCTTGCGAATGTGTCTTGAGAGTGGTGGGAGGCAAGGCAAGGGCAGATGCTCAGTGTGTGTTTGGCTGTGAAAGCAGTGGGAAGGCAAGGTCAGAAACAGCAAGAGCTCTAAGCCCTTAGAGATATTAAGAGGGAAACATGGCTGGACGTTTTCACGTTGTGAGCTGGTTTGTGCCGAGAGTGAGAGTGAGCTTGAGAATGTGGAGAAATGGCTGGACGTTTTCACGTTGTGAGCTGCTCTGTTCCGAGAGTGAGAGTGAGCTTGCGAATGTGTCTTGGGAGTGGTGGGAGGCAAGGCAAGGGGAGATTCTTAGTGTATGTTTGGCTGTGAAAGCAGTGGCAAGGCAAGGTCAGAATCAGTAGGAGCTCTAAGCCCTCCGAGCTGTGGTGTGGGAGAAATGGCTGGACATTAGCACTGTGGGAGCTGGTCTGTGCCGAGAGTGAGAGTGAGCTTGCGAATGTGTCTTGAGAGTGGTGGGAGGCAAGGCAAGGGCAGATGCTCAGTGTGTGTTTGGCTGTGAAAGCAGTGGCAAGGCAAGGTCAGAAACAGCAAGAGCTCTAAGCCCTTAGAGATATTAAGAGGGAAACATGGCTGGACGTTTTCACGTTGTGAGCTGGTTTGTGCCGAGAGTGAGAGTGAGCTTGAGAATGTGGAGAAATGGCTGGACGTTTTCACGTTGTGAGCTGCTCTGTTCCGAGAGTGAGAGTGAGCTTGCGAATGTGTCTTGGGAGTGGTGGGAGGCAAGGCAAGGGGAGATTCTTAGTGTATGTTTGGCTGTGAAAGCAGTGGCAAGGCAAGGTCAGAATCAGTAGGAGCTCTAAGCCCTCAGAGCTGTGGTGTGGGAGAAATGGCTGGACATTAGCACTGTGGGAGCTGGTCTGTGCCGAGAGTGAGAGTGAGCTTGCGAATGTGTCTTGAGAGTGGTGGGAGGCAAGGCAAGGGCAGATGCTCAGTGTGAGTTTGGCTGTGAAAGCAGTGGGAAGGCAAGGTCAGAAACAGCAAGAGCTCTAAGCCCTTAGAGATATTAAGAGGGAAACATGGCTGGACGTTTTCACGTTGTGAGCTGGTTTGTGCCGAGAGTGAGAGTGAGCTTGAGAATGTGGAGAAATGGCTGGACGTTTTCACGTTGTGAGCTGCTCTGTTCCGAGAGTGAGAGTGAGCTTGCGAATGTGTCTTGGGAGTGGTGGGAGGCAAGGCAAGGGGAGATTCTTAGTGTATGTTTGGCTGTGAAAGCAGTGGCAAGGCAAGGTCAGAAACAGCAAGAGCTCTAAGCCCTCAGAGCTGTGGTGTGGGAGAAATGGCTGGACATTAGCACTGTGGGAGCTGGTCTGTGCCGAGAGTGAGAGTGAGCTTGCGAATGTGTCTTGAGAGTGGTGGGAGGCAAGGCAAGGGCAGATGCTCAGTGTGTGTTTGGCTGTGAAAGCAGTGGGAAGGCAAGGTCAGAAACAGCAAGAGCTCTAAGCCCTTAGAGATATTAAGAGGGAAACATGGCTGGACGTTTTCACGTTGTGAGCTGGTTTGTGCCGAGAGTGAGAGTGAGCTTGAGAATGTGGAGAAATGGCTGGACGTTTTCACGTTGTGAGCTGCTCTGTTCCGAGAGTGAGAGTGAGCTTGCGAATGTGTCTTGGGAGTGGTGGGAGGCAAGGCAAGGGGAGATTCTTAGTGTATGTTTGGCTGTGAAAGCAGTGGCAAGGCAAGGTCAGAATCAGTAGGAGCTCTAAGCCCTCCGAGCTGTGGTGTGGGAGAAATGGCTGGACATTAGCACTGTGGGAGCTGGTCTGTGCCGAGAGTGAGAGTGAGCTTGCGAATGTGTCTTGAGAGTGGTGGGAGGCAAGGCAAGGGCAGATGCTCAGTGTGTGTTTGGCTGTGAAAGCAGTGGGAAGGCAAGGTCAGAAACAGCAAGAGCTCTAAGCCCTTAGAGATATTAAGAGGGAAACATGGCTGGACGTTTTCACGTTGTGAGCTGGTTTGTGCCGAGAGTGAGAGTGAGCTTGAGAATGTGGAGAAATGGCTGGACGTTTTCACGTTGTGAGCTGCTCTGTTCCGAGAGTGAGAGTGAGCTTGCGAATGTGTCTTGGGAGTGGTGGGAGGCAAGGCAAGGGGAGATTCTTAGTGTATGTTTGGCTGTGAAAGCAGTGGCAAGGCAAGGTCAGAATCAGTAGGAGCTCTAAGCCCTCAGAGCTGTGGTGTGGGAGAAATGGCTGGACATTAGCACTGTGGGAGCTGGTCTGTGCCGAGAGTGAGAGTGAGCTTGCGAATGTGTCTTGAGAGTGGTGGGAGGCAAGGCAAGGGCAGATGCTCAGTGTGTGTTTGGCTGTGAAAGCACTGGGAAGGCAAGGTCAGAAACAGCAAGAGCTCTAAGCCCTTAGAGATATTAAGAGGGAAACATGGCTGGACGTTTTCACGTTGTGAGCTGGTTTGTGCCGAGAGTGAGAGTGAGCTTGAGAATGTGGAGAAATGGCTGGACGTTTTCACGTTGTGAGCTGCTCTGTTCCGAGAGTGAGAGTGAGCTTGCGAATGTGTCTTGGGAGTGGTGGGAGGCAAGGCAAGGGGAGATTCTTAGTGTATGTTTGGCTGTGAAAGCAGTGGCAAGGCAAGGTCAGAAACAGCAAGAGCTCTTAAGCCCTCAGAGCTGTGGTGTGGGAGAAATGGCTGGACATTAGCACTGTGGGAGCTGGTCTGTGCCGAGAGTGAGAGTGAGCTTGCGAATGTGTCTTGAGAGTGGTGGGAGGCAAGGCAAGGGCAGATGCTCAGTGTGTGTTTGGCTGTGAAAGCAGTGGCAAGGCAAGGTCAGAAACAGCAAGAGCTCTAAGCCCTTAGAGATATTAAGAGGGAAACATGGCTG
Source organism: Pelecanus crispus (assembly GCF_030463565.1). Lineage (NCBI taxonomy): Eukaryota > Metazoa > Chordata > Aves > Pelecaniformes > Pelecanidae > Pelecanus > Pelecanus crispus. The sequence goes on from NC_134646.1 coordinate 22,356,038, forward strand.
GACGTTTTCACGTTGTGAGCTGGTTTGTGCCGAGAGTGAGAGTGAGCTTGAGAATGTGGAGAAATGGCTGGACGTTTTCACGTTGTGAGCTGCTCTGTTCCGAGAGTGAGAGTGAGCTTGCGAATGTGTCTTGGGAGTGGTGGGAGGCAAGGCAAGGGGAGATTCTTAGTGTATGTTTGGCTGTGAAAGCAGTGGCAAGGCAAGGTCAGAATCAGTAGGAGCTCTAAGCCCTCAGAGCTGTGGTGTGGGAGAAATGGCTGGACATTAGCACTGTGGGAGCTGGTCTGTGCCGAGAGTGAGAGTGAGCTTGCGAATGTGTCTTGAGAGTGGTGGGAGGCAAGGCAAGGGCAGATGCTCAGTGTGTGTTTGGCTGTGAAAGCAGTGGGAAGGCAAGGTCAGAAACAGCAAGAGCTCTAAGCCCTTAGAGATATTAAGAGGGAAACATGGCTGGACGTTTTCACGTTGTGAGCTGGTTTGTGCCGAGAGTGAGAGTGAGCTTGAGAATGTGGAGAAATGGCTGGACGTTTTCACGTTGTGAGCTGCTCTGTTCCGAGAGTGAGAGTGAGCTTGCGAATGTGTCTTGGGAGTGGTGGGAGGCAAGGCAAGGGGAGATTCTTAGTGTATGTTTGGCTGTGAAAGCAGTGGCAAGGCAAGGTCAGAAACAGCAAGAGCTCTTAAGCCCTCAGAGCTGTGGTGTGGGAGAAATGGCTGGACATTAGCACTGTGGGAGCTGGTCTGTGCCGAGAGTGAGAGTGAGCTTGCGAATGTGTCTTGAGAGTGGTGGGAGGCAAGGCAAGGGCAGATGCTCAGTGTGTGTTTGGCTGTGAAAGCACTGGCAAGGCAAGGTCAGAAACAGCAAGAGCTCTAAGCCCTTAGAGATATTAAGAGGGAAACATGGCTGGACGTTTTCACGTTGTGAGCTGGTTTGTGCCGAGAGTGAGAGTGAGCTTGAGAATGTGGAGAAATGGCTGGACGTTTTCACGTTGTGAGCTGCTCTGTTCCGAGAGTGAGAGTGAGCTTGCGAATGTGTCTTGGGAGTGGTGGGAGGCAAGGCAAGGGGAGATTCTTAGTGTATGTTTGGCTGTGAAAGCAGTGGCAAGGCAAGGTCAGAATCAGTAGGAGCTCTAAGCCCTCAGAGCTGTGGTGTGGGAGAAATGGCTGGACATTAGCACTGTGGGAGCTGGTCTGTGCCGAGAGTGAGAGTGAGCTTGCGAATGTGTCTTGAGAGTGGTGGGAGGCAAGGCAAGGGCAGATGCTCAGTGTGTGTTTGGCTGTGAAAGCAGTGGCAAGGCAAGGTCAGAAACAGCAAGAGCTCTAAGCCCTTAGAGATATTAAGAGGGAAACATGGCTGGACGTTTTCACGTTGTGAGCTGGTTTGTGCCGAGAGTGAGAGTGAGCTTGAGAATGTGGAGAAATGGCTGGACGTTTTCACGTTGTGAGCTGCTCTGTTCCGAGAGTGAGAGTGAGCTTGCGAATGTGTCTTGGGAGTGGTGGGAGGCAAGGCAAGGGCAGATTCTTAGTGTATGTTTGGCTGTGAAAGCACTGGCAAGGCAAGGTCAGAAACAGCAAGAGCTCTTAAGCCCTCAGAGCTGTGGTGTGGGAGAAATGGCTGGACATTAGCACTGTGGGAGCTGGTCTGTGCCGAGAGTGAGAGTGAGCTTGCGAATGTGTCTTGAGAGTGGTGGGAGGCAAGGCAAGGGCAGATGCTCAGTGTGTGTTTGGCTGTGAAAGCAGTGGCAAGGCAAGGTCAGAAACAGCAAGAGCTCTAAGCCCTTAGAGATATTAAGAGGGAAACATGGCTGGACGTTTTCACGTTGTGAGCTGGTTTGTGCCGAGAGTGAGAGTGAGCTTGAGAATGTGGAGAAATGGCTGGACGTTTTCACGTTGTGAGCTGCTCTGTTCCGAGAGTGAGAGTGAGCTTGCGAATGTGTCTTGGGAGTGGTGGGAGGCAAGGCAAGGGGAGATTCTTAGTGTATGTTTGGCTGTGAAAGCAGTGGCAAGGCAAGGTCAGAATCAGTAGGAGCTCTAAGCCCTCAGAGCTGTGGTGTGGGAGAAATGGCTGGACATTAGCACTGTGGGAGCTGGTCTGTGCCGAGAGTGAGAGTGAGCTTGCGAATGTGTCTTGAGAGTGGTGGGAGGCAAGGCAAGGGCAGATGCTCAGTGTGTGTTTGGCTGTGAAAGCAGTGGCAAGGCAAGGTCAGAAACAGCAAGAGCTCTAAGCCCTTAGAGATATTAAGAGGGAAACATGGCTGGACGTTTTCACGTTGTGAGCTGGTTTGTGCCGAGAGTGAGAGTGAGCTTGAGAATGTGGAGAAATGGCTGGACGTTTTCACGTTGTGAGCTGCTCTGTTCCGAGAGTGAGAGTGAGCTTGCGAATGTGTCTTGGGAGTGCTGGGAGGCAAGGCAAGGGCAGATTCTTAGTGTATGTTTGGCTGTGAAAGCAGTGGCAAGGCAAGGTCAGAATCAGTAGGAGCTCTAAGCCCTCAGAGCTGTGGTGTGGGAGAAATGGCTGGACATTAGCACTGTGGGAGCTGGTCTGTGCCGAGAGTGAGAGTGAGCTTGCGAATGTGTCTTGAGAGTGGTGGGAGGCAAGGCAAGGGCAGATGCTCAGTGTGTGTTTGGCTGTGAAAGCAGTGGCAAGGCAAGGTCAGAAACAGCAAGAGCTCTAAGCCCTTAGAGATATTAAGAGGGAAACATGGCTGGACGTTTTCACGTTGTGAGCTGGTTTGTGCCGAGAGTGAGAGTGAGCTTGAGAATGTGGAGAAATGGCTGGACGTTTTCACGTTGTGAGCTGCTCTGTTCCGAGAGTGAGAGTGAGCTTGCGAATGTGTCTTGGGAGTGGTGGGAGGCAAGGCAAGGGGAGATTCTTAGTGTATGTTTGGCTGTGAAAGCAGTGGCAAGGCAAGGTCAGAATCAGTAGGAGCTCTAAGCCCTCAGAGCTGTGGTGTGGGAGAAATGGCTGGACATTAGCACTGTGGGAGCTGGTCTGTGCCGAGAGTGAGAGTGAGCTTGCGAATGTGTCTTGAGAGTGGTGGGAGGCAAGGCAAGGGCAGATGCTCAGTGTGTGTTTGGCTGTGAAAGCAGTGGCAAGGCAAGGTCAGAAACAGCAAGAGCTCTAAGCCCTTAGAGATATTAAGAGGGAAACATGGCTGGACGTTTTCACGTTGTGAGCTGGTTTGTGCCGAGAGTGAGAGTGAGCTTGAGAATGTGGAGAAATGGCTGGACGTTTTCACGTTGTGAGCTGCTCTGTTCCGAGAGTGAGAGTGAGCTTGCGAATGTGTCTTGGGAGTGGTGGGAGGCAAGGCAAGGGGAGATTCTTAGTGTATGTTTGGCTGTGAAAGCAGTGGCAAGGCAAGGTCAGAATCAGTAGGAGCTCTAAGCCCTCAGAGCTGTGGTGTGGGAGAAATGGCTGGACATTAGCACTGTGGGAGCTGGTCTGTGCCGAGAGTGAGAGTGAGCTTGCGAATGTGTCTTGAGAGTGGTGGGAGGCAAGGCAAGGGCAGATGCTCAGTGTGAGTTTGGCTGTGAAAGCACTGGCAAGGCAAGGTCAGAAACAGCAAGAGCTCTAAGCCCTTAGAGATATTAAGAGGGAAACATGGCTGGACGTTTTCACGTTGTGAGCTGGTTTGTGCCGAGAGTGAGAGTGAGCTTGAGAATGTGGAGAAATGGCTGGACGTTTTCACGTTGTGAGCTGCTCTGTTCCGAGAGTGAGAGTGAGCTTGCGAATGTGTCTTGGGAGTGGTGGGAGGCAAGGCAAGGGGAGATTCTTAGTGTATGTTTGGCTGTGAAAGCAGTGGCAAGGCAAGGTCAGAAACAGCAAGAGCTCTAAGCCCTCAGAGCTGTGGTGTGGGAGAAATGGCTGGACATTAGCACTGTGGGAGCTGGTCTGTGCCGAGAGTGAGAGTGAGCTTGCGAATGTGTCTTGAGAGTGGTGGGAGGCAAGGCAAGGGCAGATGCTCAGTGTGTGTTTGGCTGTGAAAGCAGTGGCAAGGCAAGGTCAGAAACAGCAAGAGCTCTAAGCCCTTAGAGATATTAAGAGGGAAACATGGCTGGACGTTTTCACGTTGTGAGCTGGTTTGTGCCGAGAGTGAGAGTGAGCTTGAGAATGTGGAGAAATGGCTGGACGTTTTCACGTTGTGAGCTGCTCTGTTCCGAGAGTGAGAGTGAGCTTGCGAATGTGTCTTGGGAGTGGTGGGAGGCAAGGCAAGGGGAGATTCTTAGTGTATGTTTGGCTGTGAAAGCAGTGGCAAGGCAAGGTCAGAAACAGCAAGAGCTCTTAAGCCCTCAGAGCTGTGGTGTGGGAGAAATGGCTGGACATTAGCACTGTGGGAGCTGGTCTGTGCCGAGAGTGAGAGTGAGCTTGCGAATGTGTCTTGAGAGTGGTGGGAGGCAAGGCAAGGGCAGATGCTCAGTGTGTGTTTGGCTGTGAAAGCAGTGGCAAGGCAAGGTCAGAAACAGCAAGAGCTCTAAGCCCTTAGAGATATTAAGAGGGAAACATGGCTGGACGTTTTCACGTTGTGAGCTGGTTTGTGCCGAGAGTGAGAGTGAGCTTGAGAATGTGGAGAAATGGCTGGACGTTTTCACGTTGTGAGCTGCTCTGTTCCGAGAGTGAGAGTGAGCTTGCGAATGTGTCTTGGGAGTGGTGGGAGGCAAGGCAAGGGGAGATTCTTAGTGTATGTTTGGCTGTGAAAGCAGTGGCAAGGCAAGGTCAGAATCAGTAGGAGCTCTAAGCCCTCAGAGCTGTGGTGTGGGAGAAATGGCTGGACATTAGCACTGTGGGAGCTGGTCTGTGCCGAGAGTGAGAGTGAGCTTGCGAATGTGTCTTGAGAGTGGTGGGAGGCAAGGCAAGGGCAGATGCTCAGTGTGTGTTTGGCTGTGAAAGCACTGGGAAGGCAAGGTCAGAAACAGCAAGAGCTCTAAGCCCTTAGAGATATTAAGAGGGAAACATGGCTGGACGTTTTCACGTTGTGAGCTGGTTTGTGCCGAGAGTGAGAGTGAGCTTGAGAATGTGGAGAAATGGCTGGACGTTTTCACGTTGTGAGCTGCTCTGTTCCGAGAGTGAGAGTGAGCTTGCGAATGTGTCTTGGGAGTGGTGGGAGGCAAGGCAAGGGGAGATTCTTAGTGTATGTTTGGCTGTGAAAGCAGTGGCAAGGCAAGGTCAGAAACAGCAAGAGCTCTTAAGCCCTCAGAGCTGTGGTGTGGGAGAAATGGCTGGACATTAGCACTGTGGGAGCTGGTCTGTGCCGAGAGTGAGAGTGAGCTTGCGAATGTGTCTTGAGAGTGGTGGGAGGCAAGGCAAGGGCAGATGCTCAGTGTGTGTTTGGCTGTGAAAGCAGTGGCAAGGCAAGGTCAGAAACAGCAAGAGCTCTAAGCCCTTAGAGATATTAAGAGGGAAACATGGCTGGACGTTTTCACGTTGTGAGCTGGTTTGTGCCGAGAGTGAGAGTGAGCTTGAGAATGTGGAGAAATGGCTGGACGTTTTCACGTTGTGAGCTGCTCTGTTCCGAGAGTGAGAGTGAGCTTGCGAATGTGTCTTGGGAGTGGTGGGAGGCAAGGCAAGGGGAGATTCTTAGTGTATGTTTGGCTGTGAAAGCAGTGGCAAGGCAAGGTCAGAATCAGTAGGAGCTCTAAGCCCTCCGAGCTGTGGTGTGGGAGAAATGGCTGGACATTAGCACTGTGGGAGCTGGTCTGTGCCGAGAGTGAGAGTGAGCTTGCGAATGTGTCTTGAGAGTGGTGGGAGGCAAGGCAAGGGCAGATGCTCAGTGTGTGTTTGGCTGTGAAAGCAGTGGCAAGGCAAGGTCAGAAACAGCAAGAGCTCTAAGCCCTTAGAGATATTAAGAGGGAAACATGGCTGGACGTTTTCACGTTGTGAGCTGGTTTGTGCCGAGAGTGAGAGTGAGCTTGAGAATGTGGAGAAATGGCTGAACGTTTTCACGTTGTGAGCTGCTCTGTTCCGAGAGTGAGAGTGAGCTTGCGAATGTGTCTTGGGAGTGCTGGGAGGCAAGGCAAGGGCAGATTCTTAGTGTATGTTTGGCTGTGAAAGCACTGGCAAGGCAAGGTCAGAAACAGCAAGAGCTCTTAAGCCCTCAGAGCTGTGGTGTGGGAGAAATGGCTGGACATTAGCACTGTGGGAGCTGGTCTGTGCCGAGAGTGAGAGTGAGCTTGCGAATGTGTCTTGAGAGTGGTGGTAGGCAAGGCAAGGGCAGATGCTCAGTGTGTGTTTGGCTGTGAAAGCAGTGGGAAGGCAAGGTCAGAAACAGCAAGAGCTCTAAGCCCTTAGAGATATTAAGAGGGAAACATGGCTGTACGTTTTCACGTTGTGAGCTGGTTTGTGCCGAGAGTGAGAGTGAGCTTGAGAATGTGGAGAAATGGCTGGACGTTTTCACGTTGTGAGCTGCTCTGTTCCGAGAGTGAGAGTGAGCTTGCGAATGTGTCTTGGGAGTGGTGGGAGGCAAGGCAAGGGGAGATTCTTAGTGTATGTTTGGCTGTGAAAGCAGTGGCAAGGCAAGGTCAGAATCAGTAGGAGCTCTAAGCCCTCCGAGCTGTGGTGTGGGAGAAATGGCTGGACATTAGCACTGTGGGAGCTGGTCTGTGCCGAGAGTGAGAGTGAGCTTGCGAATGTGTCTTGAGAGTGGTGGGAGGCAAGGCAAGGGCAGATGCTCAGTGTGTGTTTGGCTGTGAAAGCAGTGGCAAGGCAAGGTCAGAAACAGCAAGAGCTCTAAGCCCTTAGAGATATTAAGAGGGAAACATGGCTGGACGTTTTCACGTTGTGAGCTGGTTTGTGCCGAGAGTGAGAGTGAGCTTGAGAATGTGGAGAAATGGCTGGACGTTTTCACGTTGTGAGCTGCTCTGTTCCGAGAGTGAGAGTGAGCTTGCGAATGTGTCTTGGGAGTGGTGGGAGGCAAGGCAAGGGGAGATTCTTAGTGTATGTTTGGCTGTGAAAGCAGTGGCAAGGCAAGGTCAGAATCAGTAGGAGCTCTAAGCCCTCCGAGCTGTGGTGTGGGAGAAATGGCTGGACATTAGCACTGTGGGAGCTGGTCTGTGCCGAGAGTGAGAGTGAGCTTGCGAATGTGTCTTGAGAGTGGTGGGAGGCAAGGCAAGGGCAGATGCTCAGTGTGTGTTTGGCTGTGAAAGCAGTGGGAAGGCAAGGTCAGAAACAGCAAGAGCTCTAAGCCCTTAGAGATATTAAGAGGGAAACATGGCTGGACGTTTTCACGTTGTGAGCTGGTTTGTGCCGAGAGTGAGAGTGAGCTTGAGAATGTGGAGAAATGGCTGGACGTTTTCACGTTGTGAGCTGCTCTGTTCCGAGAGTGAGAGTGAGCTTGCGAATGTGTCTTGGGAGTGGTGGGAGGCAAGGCAAGGGGAGATTCTTAGTGTATGTTTGGCTGTGAAAGCAGTGGCAAGGCAAGGTCAGAATCAGTAGGAGCTCTAAGCCCTCCGAGCTGTGGTGTGGGAGAAATGGCTGGACATTAGCACTGTGGGAGCTGGTCTGTGCCGAGAGTGAGAGTGAGCTTGCGAATGTGTCTTGAGAGTGGTGGGAGGCAAGGCAAGGGCAGATGCTCAGTGTGTGTTTGGCTGTGAAAGCAGTGGGAAGGCAAGGTCAGAAACAGCAAGAGCTCTAAGCCCTTAGAGATATTAAGAGGGAAACATGGCTGGACGTTTTCACGTTGTGAGCTGGTTTGTGCCGAGAGTGAGAGTGAGCTTGAGAATGTGGAGAAATGGCTGGACGTTTTCACGTTGTGAGCTGCTCTGTTCCGAGAGTGAGAGTGAGCTTGCGAATGTGTCTTGGGAGTGGTGGGAGGCAAGGCAAGGGGAGATTCTTAGTGTATGTTTGGCTGTGAAAGCAGTGGCAAGGCAAGGTCAGAAACAGCAAGAGCTCTAAGCCCTCCGAGCTGTGGTGTGGGAGAAATGGCTGGACATTAGCACTGTGGGAGCTGGTCTGTGCCGAGAGTGAGAGTGAGCTTGCGAATGTGTCTTGAGAGTGGTGGGAGGCAAGGCAAGGGCAGATGCTCAGTGTGTGTTTGGCTGTGAAAGCACTGGGAAGGCAAGGTCAGAAACAGCAAGAGCTCTAAGCCCTTAGAGATATTAAGAGGGAAACATGGCTGGACGTTTTCACGTTGTGAGCTGGTTTGTGCCGAGAGTGAGAGTGAGCTTGAGAATGTGGAGAAATGGCTGGACGTTTTCACGTTGTGAGCTGCTCTGTTCCGAGAGTGAGAGTGAGCTTGCGAATGTGTCTTGGGAGTGGTGGGAGGCAAGGCAAGGGGAGATTCTTAGTGTATGTTTGGCTGTGAAAGCAGTGGCAAGGCAAGGTCAGAAACAGCAAGAGCTCTTAAGCCCTCAGAGCTGTGGTGTGGGAGAAATGGCTGGACATTAGCACTGTGGGAGCTGGTCTGTGCCGAGAGTGAGAGTGAGCTTGCGAATGTGTCTTGAGAGTGGTGGGAGGCAAGGCAAGGGCAGATGCTCAGTGTGTGTTTGGCTGTGAAAGCAGTGGCAAGGCAAGGTCAGAAACAGCAAGAGCTCTAAGCCCTTAGAGATATTAAGAGGGAAACATGGCTGGACGTTTTCACGTTGTGAGCTGGTTTGTGCCGAGAGTGAGAGTGAGCTTGAGAATGTGGAGAAATGGCTGGACGTTTTCACGTTGTGAGCTGCTCTGTTCCGAGAGTGAGAGTGAGCTTGCGAATGTGTCTTGGGAGTGGTGGGAGGCAAGGCAAGGGGAGATTCTTAGTGTATGTTTGGCTGTGAAAGCAGTGGCAAGGCAAGGTCAGAATCAGTAGGAGCTCTAAGCCCTCCGAGCTGTGGTGTGGGAGAAATGGCTGGACATTAGCACTGTGGGAGCTGGTCTGTGCCGAGAGTGAGAGTGAGCTTGCGAATGTGTCTTGAGAGTGGTGGGAGGCAAGGCAAGGGCAGATGCTCAGTGTGTGTTTGGCTGTGAAAGCAGTGGCAAGGCAAGGTCAGAAACAGCAAGAGCTCTAAGCCCTTAGAGATATTAAGAGGGAAACATGGCTGGACGTTTTCACGTTGTGAGCTGGTTTGTGCCGAGAGTGAGAGTGAGCTTGAGAATGTGGAGAAATGGCTGGACGTTTTCACGTTGTGAGCTGCTCTGTTCCGAGAGTGAGAGTGAGCTTGCGAATGTGTCTTGGGAGTGCTGGGAGGCAAGGCAAGGGCAGATTCTTAGTGTATGTTTGGCTGTGAAAGCAGTGGCAAGGCAAGGTCAGAATCAGTAGGAGCTCTAAGCCCTCAGAGCTGTGGTGTGGGAGAAATGGCTGGACATTAGCACTGTGGGAGCTGGTCTGTGCCGAGAGTGAGAGTGAGCTTGCGAATGTGTCTTGAGAGTGGTGGGAGGCAAGGCAAGGGCAGATGCTCAGTGTGTGTTTGGCTGTGAAAGCAGTGGCAAGGCAAGGTCAGAAACAGCAAGAGCTCTAAGCCCTTAGAGATATTAAGAGGGAAACATGGCTGGACGTTTTCACGTTGTGAGCTGGTTTGTGCCGAGAGTGAGAGTGAGCTTGAGAATGTGGAGAAATGGCTGGACGTTTTCACGTTGTGAGCTGCTCTGTTCCGAGAGTGAGAGTGAGCTTGCGAATGTGTCTTGGGAGTGGTGGGAGGCAAGGCAAGGGGAGATTCTTAGTGTATGTTTGGCTGTGAAAGCAGTGGCAAGGCAAGGTCAGAATCAGTAGGAGCTCTAAGCCCTCCGAGCTGTGGTGTGGGAGAAATGGCTGGACATTAGCACTGTGGGAGCTGGTCTGTGCCGAGAGTGAGAGTGAGCTTGCGAATGTGTCTTGAGAGTGGTGGGAGGCAAGGCAAGGGCAGATGCTCAGTGTGTGTTTGGCTGTGAAAGCAGTGGCAAGGCAAGGTCAGAAACAGCAAGAGCTCTAAGCCCTTAGAGATATTAAGAGGGAAACATGGCTGGACGTTTTCACGTTGTGAGCTGGTTTGTGCCGAGAGTGAGAGTGAGCTTGAGAATGTGGAGAAATGGCTGGACGTTTTCACGTTGTGAGCTGCTCTGTTCCGAGAGTGAGAGTGAGCTTGCGAATGTGTCTTGGGAGTGGTGGGAGGCAAGGCAAGGGGAGATTCTTAGTGTATGTTTGGCTGTGAAAGCAGTGGCAAGGCAAGGTCAGAATCAGTAGGAGCTCTAAGCCCTCAGAGCTGTGGTGTGGGAGAAATGGCTGGACATTAGCACTGTGGGAGCTGGTCTGTGCCGAGAGTGAGAGTGAGCTTGCGAATGTGTCTTGAGAGTGGTGGGAGGCAAGGCAAGGGCAGATGCTCAGTGTGAGTTTGGCTGTGAAAGCACTGGCAAGGCAAGGTCAGAAACAGCAAGAGCTCTAAGCCCTTAGAGATATTAAGAGGGAAACATGGCTGGACGTTTTCACGTTGTGAGCTGGTTTGTGCCGAGAGTGAGAGTGAGCTTGAGAATGTGGAGAAATGGCTGGACGTTTTCACGTTGTGAGCTGCTCTGTTCCGAGAGTGAGAGTGAGCTTGCGAATGTGTCTTGGGAGTGGTGGGAGGCAAGGCAAGGGGAGATTCTTAGTGTATGTTTGGCTGTGAAAGCAGTGGCAAGGCAAGGTCAGAAACAGCAAGAGCTCTTAAGCCCTCAGAGCTGTGGTGTGGGAGAAATGGCTGGACATTAGCACTGTGGGAGCTGGTCTGTGCCGAGAGTGAGAGTGAGCTTGCGAATGTGTCTTGAGAGTGGTGGGAGGCAAGGCAAGGGCAGATGCTCAGTGTGTGTTTGGCTGTGAAAGCAGTGGCAAGGCAAGGTCAGAAACAGCAAGAGCTCTAAGCCCTTAGAGATATTAAGAGGGAAACATGGCTGGACGTTTTCACGTTGTGAGCTGGTTTGTGCCGAGAGTGAGAGTGAGCTTGAGAATGTGGAGAAATGGCTGGACGTTTTCACGTTGTGAGCTGCTCTGTTCCGAGAGTGAGAGTGAGCTTGCGAATGTGTCTTGGGAGTGCTGGGAGGCAAGGCAAGGGCAGATTCTTAGTGTATGTTTGGCTGTGAAAGCAGTGGCAAGGCAAGGTCAGAATCAGTAGGAGCTCTAAGCCCTCAGAGCTGTGGTGTGGGAGAAATGGCTGGACATTAGCACTGTGGGAGCTGGTCTGTGCCGAGAGTGAGAGTGAGCTTGCGAATGTGTCTTGAGAGTGGTGGGAGGCAAGGCAAGGGCAGATGCTCAGTGTGTGTTTGGCTGTGAAAGCACTGGGAAGGCAAGGTCAGAAACAGCAAGAGCTCTAAGCCCTTAGAGATATTAAGAGGGAAACATGGCTGGACGTTTTCACGTTGTGAGCTGGTTTGTGCCGAGAGTGAGAGTGAGCTTGAGAATGTGGAGAAATGGCTGGACGTTTTCACGTTGTGAGCTGCTCTGTTCCGAGAGTGAGAGTGAGCTTGCGAATGTGTCTTGGGAGTGGTGGGAGGCAAGGCAAGGGGAGATTCTTAGTGTATGTTTGGCTGTGAAAGCAGTGGCAAGGCAAGGTCAGAAACAGCAAGAGCTCTAAGCCCTTAGAGATATTAAGAGGGAAACATGGCTGGACGTTTTCACGTTGTGAGCTGGTTTGTGCCGAGAGTGAGAGTGAGCTTGAGAATGTGGAGAAATGGCTGGACGTTTTCACGTTGTGAGCTGCTCTGTTCCGAGAGTGAGAGTGAGCTTGCGAATGTGTCTTGGGAGTGGTGGGAGGCAAGGCAAGGGGAGATTCTTAGTGTATGTTTGGCTGTGAAAGCAGTGGCAAGGCAAGGTCAGAATCAGTAGGAGCTCTAAGCCCTCCGAGCTGTGGTGTGGGAGAAATGGCTGGACATTAGCACTGTGGGAGCTGGTCTGTGCCGAGAGTGAGAGTGAGCTTGCGAATGTGTCTTGAGAGTGGTGGGAGGCAAGGCAAGGGCAGATGCTCAGTGTGTGTTTGGCTGTGAAAGCAGTGGCAAGGCAAGGTCAGAAACAGCAAGAGCTCTAAGCCCTTAGAGATATTAAGAGGGAAACATGGCTGGACGTTTTCACGTTGTGAGCTGGTTTGTGCCGAGAGTGAGAGTGAGCTTGAGAATGTGGAGAAATGGCTGGACGTTTTCACGTTGTGAGCTGCTCTGTTCCGAGAGTGAGAGTGAGCTTGCGAATGTGTCTTGGGAGTGGTGGGAGGCAAGGCAAGGGGAGATTCTTAGTGTATGTTTGGCTGTGAAAGCAGTGGCAAGGCAAGGTCAGAATCAGTAGGAGCTCTAAGCCCTCCGAGCTGTGGTGTGGGAGAAATGGCTGGACATTAGCACTGTGGGAGCTGGTCTGTGCCGAGAGTGAGAGTGAGCTTGCGAATGTGTCTTGAGAGTGGTGGGAGGCAAGGCAAGGGCAGATGCTCAGTGTGTGTTTGGCTGTGAAAGCAGTGGCAAGGCAAGGTCAGAAACAGCAAGAGCTCTAAGCCCTTAGAGATATTAAGAGGGAAACATGGCTGGACGTTTTCACGTTGTGAGCTGGTTTGTGCCGAGAGTGAGAGTGAGCTTGAGAATGTGGAGAAATGGCTGGACGTTTTCACGTTGTGAGCTGCTCTGTTCCGAGAGTGAGAGTGAGCTTGCGAATGTGTCTTGGGAGTGGTGGGAGGCAAGGCAAGGGGAGATTCTTAGTGTATGTTTGGCTGTGAAAGCAGTGGCAAGGCAAGGTCAGAATCAGTAGGAGCTCTAAGCCCTCCGAGCTGTGGTGTGGGAGAAATGGCTGGACATTAGCACTGTGGGAGCTGGTCTGTGCCGAGAGTGAGAGTGAGCTTGCGAATGTGTCTTGAGAGTGGTGGGAGGCAAGGCAAGGGCAGATGCTCAGTGTGTGTTTGGCTGTGAAAGCACTGGGAAGGCAAGGTCAGAAACAGCAAGAGCTCTAAGCCCTTAGAGATATTAAGAGGGAAACATGGCTGGACGTTTTCACGTTGTGAGCTGGTTTGTGCCGAGAGTGAGAGTGAGCTTGAGAATGTGGAGAAATGGCTGGACGTTTTCACGTTGTGAGCTGCTCTGTTCCGAGAGTGAGAGTGAGCTTGCGAATGTGTCTTGGGAGTGGTGGGAGGCAAGGCAAGGGGAGATTCTTAGTGTATGTTTGGCTGTGAAAGCAGTGGCAAGGCAAGGTCAGAAACAGCAAGAGCTCTAAGCCCTCAGAGCTGTGGTGTGGGAGAAATGGCTGGACATTAGCACTGTGGGAGCTGGTCTGTGCCGAGAGTGAGAGTGAGCTTGCGAATGTGTCTTGAGAGTGGTGGGAGGCAAGGCAAGGGCAGATGCTCAGTGTGTGTTTGGCTGTGAAAGCAGTGGCAAGGCAAGGTCAGAAACAGCAAGAGCTCTAAGCCCTTAGAGATATTAAGAGGGAAACATGGCTGGACGTTTTCACGTTGTGAGCTGGTTTGTGCCGAGAGTGAGAGTGAGCTTGAGAATGTGGAGAAATGGCTGAACGTTTTCACGTTGTGAGCTGCTCTGTTCCGAGAGTGAGAGTGAGCTTGCGAATGTGTCTTGGGAGTGGTGGGAGGCAAGGCAAGGGGAGATTCTTAGTGTATGTTTGGCTGTGAAAGCACTGGCAAGGCAAGGTCAGAAACAGCAAGAGCTCTTAAGCCCTCAGAGCTGTGGTGTGGGAGAAATGGCTGGACATTAGCACTGTGGGAGCTGGTCTGTGCCGAGAGTGAGAGTGAGCTTGCGAATGTGTCTTGAGAGTGGTGGGAGGCAAGGCAAGGGCAGATGCTCAGTGTGTGTTTGGCTGTGAAAGCAGTGGCAAGGCAAGGTCAGAAACAGCAAGAGCTCTAAGCCCTTAGAGATATTAAGAGGGAAACATGGCTGGACGTTTTCACGTTGTGAGCTGGTTTGTGCCGAGAGTGAGAGTGAGCTTGAGAATGTGGAGAAATGGCTGGACGTTTTCACGTTGTGAGCTGCTCTGTTCCGAGAGTGAGAGTGAGCTTGCGAATGTGTCTTGGGAGTGGTGGGAGGCAAGGCAAGGGGAGATTCTTAGTGTATGTTTGGCTGTGAAAGCAGTGGCAAGGCAAGGTCAGAATCAGTAGGAGCTCTAAGCCCTCCGAGCTGTGGTGTGGGAGAAATGGCTGGACATTAGCACTGTGGGAGCTGGTCTGTGCCGAGAGTGAGAGTGAGCTTGCGAATGTGTCTTGAGAGTGGTGGGAGGCAAGGCAAGGGCAGATGCTCAGTGTGTGTTTGGCTGTGAAAGCAGTGGGAAGGCAAGGTCAGAAACAGCAAGAGCTCTAAGCCCTTAGAGATATTAAGAGGGAAACATGGCTGGACGTTTTCACGTTGTGAGCTGGTTTGTGCCGAGAGTGAGAGTGAGCTTGAGAATGTGGAGAAATGGCTGGACGTTTTCACGTTGTGAGCTGCTCTGTTCCGAGAGTGAGAGTGAGCTTGCGAATGTGTCTTGGGAGTGGTGGGAGGCAAGGCAAGGGGAGATTCTTAGTGTATGTTTGGCTGTGAAAGCAGTGGCAAGGCAAGGTCAGAATCAGTAGGAGCTCTAAGCCCTCCGAGCTGTGGTGTGGGAGAAATGGCTGGACATTAGCACTGTGGGAGCTGGTCTGTGCCGAGAGTGAGAGTGAGCTTGCGAATGTGTCTTGAGAGTGGTGGGAGGCAAGGCAAGGGCAGATGCTCAGTGTGTGTTTGGCTGTGAAAGCACTGGCAAGGCAAGGTCAGAAACAGCAAGAGCTCTAAGCCCTTAGAGATATTAAGAGGGAAACATGGCTGGACGTTTTCACGTTGTGAGCTGGTTTGTGCCGAGAGTGAGAGTGAGCTTGAGAATGTGGAGAAATGGCTGGACGTTTTCACGTTGTGAGCTGCTCTGTTCCGAGAGTGAGAGTGAGCTTGCGAATGTGTCTTGGGAGTGGTGGGAGGCAAGGCAAGGGGAGATTCTTAGTGTATGTTTGGCTGTGAAAGCAGTGGCAAGGCAAGGTCAGAATCAGTAGGAGCTCTAAGCCCTCCGAGCTGTGGTGTGGGAGAAATGGCTGGACATTAGCACTGTGGGAGCTGGTCTGTGCCGAGAGTGAGAGTGAGCTTGCGAATGTGTCTTGAGAGTGGTGGGAGGCAAGGCAAGGGCAGATGCTCAGTGTGTGTTTGGCTGTGAAAGCAGTGGCAAGGCAAGGTCAGAAACAGCAAGAGCTCTAAGCCCTTAGAGATATTAAGAGGGAAACATGGCTGGACGTTTTCACGTTGTGAGCTGGTTTGTGCCGAGAGTGAGAGTGAGCTTGAGAATGTGGAGAAATGGCTGGACGTTTTCACGTTGTGAGCTGCTCTGTTCCGAGAGTGAGAGTGAGCTTGCGAATGTGTCTTGGGAGTGGTGGGAGGCAAGGCAAGGGGAGATTCTTAGTGTATGTTTGGCTGTGAAAGCAGTGGCAAGGCAAGGTCAGAATCAGTAGGAGCTCTAAGCCCTCCGAGCTGTGGTGTGGGAGAAATGGCTGGACATTAGCACTGTGGGAGCTGGTCTGTGCCGAGAGTGAGAGTGAGCTTGCGAATGTGTCTTGAGAGTGGTGGGAGGCAAGGCAAGGGCAGATGCTCAGTGTGTGTTTGGCTGTGAAAGCACTGGGAAGGCAAGGTCAGAAACAGCAAGAGCTCTAAGCCCTTAGAGATATTAAGAGGGAAACATGGCTGGACGTTTTCACGTTGTGAGCTGGTTTGTGCCGAGAGTGAGAGTGAGCTTGAGAATGTGGAGAAATGGCTGGACGTTTTCACGTTGTGAGCTGCTCTGTTCCGAGAGTGAGAGTGAGCTTGCGAATGTGTCTTGGGAGTGGTGGGAGGCAAGGCAAGGGGAGATTCTTAGTGTATGTTTGGCTGTGAAAGCAGTGGCAAGGCAAGGTCAGAAACAGCAAGAGCTCTTAAGCCCTCAGAGCTGTGGTGTGGGAGAAATGGCTGGACATTAGCACTGTGGGAGCTGGTCTGTGCCGAGAGTGAGAGTGAGCTTGCGAATGTGTCTTGAGAGTGGTGGGAGGCAAGGCAAGGGCAGATGCTCAGTGTGTGTTTGGCTGTGAAAGCAGTGGCAAGGCAAGGTCAGAAACAGCAAGAGCTCTAAGCCCTTAGAGATATTAAGAGGGAAACATGGCTGGACGTTTTCACGTTGTGAGCTGGTTTGTGCCGAGAGTGAGAGTGAGCTTGAGAATGTGGAGAAATGGCTGGACGTTTTCACGTTGTGAGCTGCTCTGTTCCGAGAGTGAGAGTGAGCTTGCGAATGTGTCTTGGGAGTGGTGGGAGGCAAGGCAAGGGGAGATTCTTAGTGTATGTTTGGCTGTGAAAGCAGTGGCAAGGCAAGGTCAGAATCAGTAGGAGCTCTAAGCCCTCAGAGCTGTGGTGTGGGAGAAATGGCTGGACATTAGCACTGTGGGAGCTGGTCTGTGCCGAGAGTGAGAGTGAGCTTGCGAATGTGTCTTGAGAGTGGTGGGAGGCAAGGCAAGGGCAGATGCTCAGTGTGTGTTTGGCTGTGAAAGCAGTGGCAAGGCAAGGTCAGAAACAGCAAGAGCTCTAAGCCCTTAGAGATATTAAGAGGGAAACATGGCTGGACGTTTTCACGTTGTGAGCTGGTTTGTGCCGAGAGTGAGAGTGAGCTTGAGAATGTGGAGAAATGGCTGAACGTTTTCACGTTGTGAGCTGCTCTGTTCCGAGAGTGAGAGTGAGCTTGCGAATGTGTCTTGGGAGTGGTGGGAGGCAAGGCAAGGGGAGATTCTTAGTGTATGTTTGGCTGTGAAAGCACTGGCAAGGCAAGGTCAGAAACAGCAAGAGCTCTTAAGCCCTCAGAGCTGTGGTGTGGGAGAAATGGCTGGACATTAGCACTGTGGGAGCTGGTCTGTGCCGAGAGTGAGAGTGAGCTTGCGAATGTGTCTTGAGAGTGGTGGGAGGCAAGGCAAGGGCAGATGCTCAGTGTGTGTTTGGCTGTGAAAGCAGTGGCAAGGCAAGGTCAGAAACAGCAAGAGCTCTAAGCCCTTAGAGATATTAAGAGGGAAACATGGCTGTACGTTTTCACGTTGTGAGCTGGTTTGTGCCGAGAGTGAGAGTGAGCTTGAGAATGTGGAGAAATGGCTGGACGTTTTCACGTTGTGAGCTGCTCTGTTCCGAGAGTGAGAGTGAGCTTGCGAATGTGTCTTGGGAGTGGTGGGAGGCAAGGCAAGGGGAGATTCTTAGTGTATGTTTGGCTGTGAAAGCAGTGGCAAGGCAAGGTCAGAATCAGTAGGAGCTCTAAGCCCTCAGAGCTGTGGTGTGGGAGAAATGGCTGGACATTAGCACTGTGGGAGCTGGTCTGTGCCGAGAGTGAGAGTGAGCTTGCGAATGTGTCTTGAGAGTGGTGGGAGGCAAGGCAAGGGCAGATGCTCAGTGTGTGTTTGGCTGTGAAAGCAGTGGCAAGGCAATGTCAGAAACAGCAAGAGCTCTAAGCCCTTAGAGATATTAAGAGGGAAACATGGCTGGACGTTTTCACGTTGTGAGCTGGTTTGTGCCGAGAGTGAGAGTGAGCTTGAGAATGTGGAGAAATGGCTGAACGTTTTCACGTTGTGAGCTGCTCTGTTCCGAGAGTGAGAGTGAGCTTGCGAATGTGTCTTGGGAGTGGTGGGAGGCAAGGCAAGGGGAGATTCTTAGTGTATGTTTGGCTGTGAAAGCAGTGGCAAGGCAAGGTCAGAATCAGTAGGAGCTCTAAGCCCTCCGAGCTGTGGTGTGGGAGAAATGGCTGGACATTAGCACTGTGGGAGCTGGTCTGTGCCGAGAGTGAGAGTGAGCTTGCGAATGTGTCTTGAGAGTGGTGGGAGGCAAGGCAAGGGCAGATGCTCAGTGTGTGTTTGGCTGTGAAAGCAGTGGGAAGGCAAGGTCAGAAACAGCAAGAGCTCTAAGCCCTTAGAGATATTAAGAGGGAAACATGGCTGGACGTTTTCACGTTGTGAGCTGGTTTGTGCCGAGAGTGAGAGTGAGCTTGAGAATGTGGAGAAATGGCTGGACGTTTTCACGTTGTGAGCTGCTCTGTTCCGAGAGTGAGAGTGAGCTTGCGAATGTGTCTTGGGAGTGGTGGGAGGCAAGGCAAGGGGAGATTCTTAGTGTATGTTTGGCTGTGAAAGCAGTGGCAAGGCAAGGTCAGAATCAGTAGGAGCTCTAAGCCCTCCGAGCTGTGGTGTGGGAGAAATGGCTGGACATTAGCACTGTGGGAGCTGGTCTGTGCCGAGAGTGAGAGTGAGCTTGCGAATGTGTCTTGAGAGTGGTGGGAGGCAAGGCAAGGGCAGATGCTCAGTGTGTGTTTGGCTGTGAAAGCAGTGGCAAGGCAAGGTCAGAAACAGCAAGAGCTCTAAGCCCTTAGAGATATTAAGAGGGAAACATGGCTGGACGTTTTCACGTTGTGAGCTGGTTTGTGCCGAGAGTGAGAGTGAGCTTGAGAATGTGGAGAAATGGCTGGACGTTTTCACGTTGTGAGCTGCTCTGTTCCGAGAGTGAGAGTGAGCTTGCGAATGTGTCTTGGGAGTGGTGGGAGGCAAGGCAAGGGGAGATTCTTAGTGTATGTTTGGCTGTGAAAGCAGTGGCAAGGCAAGGTCAGAATCAGTAGGAGCTCTAAGCCCTCAGAGCTGTGGTGTGGGAGAAATGGCTGGACATTAGCACTGTGGGAGCTGGTCTGTGCCGAGAGTGAGAGTGAGCTTGCGAATGTGTCTTGAGAGTGGTGGGAGGCAAGGCAAGGGCAGATGCTCAGTGTGTGTTTGGCTGTGAAAGCAGTGGCAAGGCAAGGTCAGAAACAGCAAGAGCTCTAAGCCCTTAGAGATATTAAGAGGGAAACATGGCTGGACGTTTTCACGTTGTGAGCTGGTTTGTGCCGAGAGTGAGAGTGAGCTTGAGAATGTGGAGAAATGGCTGGACGTTTTCACGTTGTGAGCTGCTCTGTTCCGAGAGTGAGAGTGAGCTTGCGAATGTGTCTTGGGAGTGGTGGGAGGCAAGGCAAGGGGAGATTCTTAGTGTATGTTTGGCTGTGAAAGCAGTGGCAAGGCAAGGTCAGAATCAGTAGGAGCTCTAAGCCCTCCGAGCTGTGGTGTGGGAGAAATGGCTGGACATTAGCACTGTGGGAGCTGGTCTGTGCCGAGAGTGAGAGTGAGCTTGCGAATGTGTCTTGAGAGTGGTGGGAGGCAAGGCAAGGGCAGATGCTCAGTGTGTGTTTGGCTGTGAAAGCAGTGGCAAGGCAAGGTCAGAAACAGCAAGAGCTCTAAGCCCTTAGAGATATTAAGAGGGAAACATGGCTGGACGTTTTCACGTTGTGAGCTGGTTTGTGCCGAGAGTGAGAGTGAGCTTGAGAATGTGGAGAAATGGCTGGACGTTTTCACGTTGTGAGCTGCTCTGTTCCGAGAGTGAGAGTGAGCTTGCGAATGTGTCTTGGGAGTGGTGGGAGGCAAGGCAAGGGGAGATTCTTAGTGTATGTTTGGCTGTGAAAGCAGTGGCAAGGCAAGGTCAGAATCAGTAGGAGCTCTAAGCCCTCCGAGCTGTGGTGTGGGAGAAATGGCTGGACATTAGCACTGTGGGAGCTGGTCTGTGCCGAGAGTGAGAGTGAGCTTGCGAATGTGTCTTGAGAGTGGTGGGAGGCAAGGCAAGGGCAGATGCTCAGTGTGTGTTTGGCTGTGAAAGCAGTGGCAAGGCAAGGTCAGAAACAGCAAGAGCTCTAAGCCCTTAGAGATATTAAGAGGGAAACATGGCTGGACGTTTTCACGTTGTGAGCTGGTTTGTGCCGAGAGTGAGAGTGAGCTTGAGAATGTGGAGAAATGGCTGGACGTTTTCACGTTGTGAGCTGCTCTGTTCCGAGAGTGAGAGTGAGCTTGCGAATGTGTCTTGGGAGTGGTGGGAGGCAAGGCAAGGGGAGATTCTTAGTGTATGTTTGGCTGTGAAAGCAGTGGCAAGGCAAGGTCAGAATCAGTAGGAGCTCTAAGCCCTCCGAGCTGTGGTGTGGGAGAAATGGCTGGACATTAGCACTGTGGGAGCTGGTCTGTGCCGAGAGTGAGAGTGAGCTTGCGAATGTGTCTTGAGAGTGGTGGGAGGCAAGGCAAGGGCAGATGCTCAGTGTGTGTTTGGCTGTGAAAGCACTGGGAAGGCAAGGTCAGAAACAGCAAGAGCTCTAAGCCCTTAGAGATATTAAGAGGGAAACATGGCTGGACGTTTTCACGTTGTGAGCTGGTTTGTGCCGAGAGTGAGAGTGAGCTTGAGAATGTGGAGAAATGGCTGGACGTTTTCACGTTGTGAGCTGCTCTGTTCCGAGAGTGAGAGTGAGCTTGCGAATGTGTCTTGGGAGTGGTGGGAGGCAAGGCAAGGGGAGATTCTTAGTGTATGTTTGGCTGTGAAAGCAGTGGCAAGGCAAGGTCAGAAACAGCAAGAGCTCTAAGCCCTCAGAGCTGTGGTGTGGGAGAAATGGCTGGACATTAGCACTGTGGGAGCTGGTCTGTGCCGAGAGTGAGAGTGAGCTTGCGAATGTGTCTTGAGAGTGGTGGGAGGCAAGGCAAGGGCAGATGCTCAGTGTGTGTTTGGCTGTGAAAGCAGTGGCAAGGCAAGGTCAGAAACAGCAAGAGCTCTAAGCCCTTAGAGATATTAAGAGGGAAACATGGCTGGACGTTTTCACGTTGTGAGCTGGTTTGTGCCGAGAGTGAGAGTGAGCTTGAGAATGTGGAGAAATGGCTGAACGTTTTCACGTTGTGAGCTGCTCTGTTCCGAGAGTGAGAGTGAGCTTGCGAATGTGTCTTGGGAGTGCTGGGAGGCAAGGCAAGGGGAGATTCTTAGTGTATGTTTGGCTGTGAAAGCACTGGCAAGGCAAGGTCAGAAACAGCAAGAGCTCTTAAGCCCTCAGAGCTGTGGTGTGGGAGAAATGGCTGGACATTAGCACTGTGGGAGCTGGTCTGTGCCGAGAGTGAGAGTGAGCTTGCGAATGTGTCTTGAGAGTGGTGGGAGGCAAGGCAAGGGCAGATGCTCAGTGTGTGTTTGGCTGTGAAAGCAGTGGCAAGGCAAGGTCAGAAACAGCAAGAGCTCTAAGCCCTTAGAGATATTAAGAGGGAAACATGGCTGGACGTTTTCACGTTGTGAGCTGGTTTGTGCCGAGAGTGAGAGTGAGCTTGAGAATGTGGAGAAATGGCTGGACGTTTTCACGTTGTGAGCTGCTCTGTTCCGAGAGTGAGAGTGAGCTTGCGAATGTGTCTTGGGAGTGGTGGGAGGCAAGGCAAGGGGAGATTCTTAGTGTATGTTTGGCTGTGAAAGCAGTGGCAAGGCAAGGTCAGAATCAGTAGGAGCTCTAAGCCCTCAGAGCTGTGGTGTGGGAGAAATGGCTGGACATTAGCACTGTGGGAGCTGGTCTGTGCCGAGAGTGAGAGTGAGCTTGCGAATGTGTCTTGAGAGTGGTGGGAGGCAAGGCAAGGGCAGATGCTCAGTGTGTGTTTGGCTGTGAAAGCAGTGGGAAGGCAAGGTCAGAAACAGCAAGAGCTCTAAGCCCTTAGAGATATTAAGAGGGAAACATGGCTGGACGTTTTCACGTTGTGAGCTGGTTTGTGCCGAGAGTGAGAGTGAGCTTGAGAATGTGGAGAAATGGCTGGACGTTTTCACGTTGTGAGCTGCTCTGTTCCGAGAGTGAGAGTGAGCTTGCGAATGTGTCTTGGGAGTGGTGGGAGGCAAGGCAAGGGGAGATTCTTAGTGTATGTTTGGCTGTGAAAGCAGTGGCAAGGCAAGGTCAGAATCAGTAGGAGCTCTAAGCCCTCCGAGCTGTGGTGTGGGAGAAATGGCTGGACATTAGCACTGTGGGAGCTGGTCTGTGCCGAGAGTGAGAGTGAGCTTGCGAATGTGTCTTGAGAGTGGTGGGAGGCAAGGCAAGGGCAGATGCTCAGTGTGTGTTTGGCTGTGAAAGCAGTGGCAAGGCAAGGTCAGAAACAGCAAGAGCTCTAAGCCCTTAGAGATATTAAGAGGGAAACATGGCTGGACGTTTTCACGTTGTGAGCTGGTTTGTGCCGAGAGTGAGAGTGAGCTTGAGAATGTGGAGAAATGGCTGGACGTTTTCACGTTGTGAGCTGCTCTGTTCCGAGAGTGAGAGTGAGCTTGCGAATGTGTCTTGGGAGTGGTGGGAGGCAAGGCAAGGGGAGATTCTTAGTGTATGTTTGGCTGTGAAAGCAGTGGCAAGGCAAGGTCAGAATCAGTAGGAGCTCTAAGCCCTCCGAGCTGTGGTGTGGGAGAAATGGCTGGACATTAGCACTGTGGGAGCTGGTCTGTGCCGAGAGTGAGAGTGAGCTTGCGAATGTGTCTTGAGAGTGGTGGGAGGCAAGGCAAGGGCAGATGCTCAGTGTGTGTTTGGCTGTGAAAGCAGTGGCAAGGCAAGGTCAGAAACAGCAAGAGCTCTAAGCCCTTAGAGATATTAAGAGGGAAACATGGCTGGACGTTTTCACGTTGTGAGCTGGTTTGTGCCGAGAGTGAGAGTGAGCTTGAGAATGTGGAGAAATGGCTGGACGTTTTCACGTTGTGAGCTGCTCTGTTCCGAGAGTGAGAGTGAGCTTGCGAATGTGTCTTGGGAGTGGTGGGAGGCAAGGCAAGGGGAGATTCTTAGTGTATGTTTGGCTGTGAAAGCAGTGGCAAGGCAAGGTCAGAATCAGTAGGAGCTCTAAGCCCTCCGAGCTGTGGTGTGGGAGAAATGGCTGGACATTAGCACTGTGGGAGCTGGTCTGTGCCGAGAGTGAGAGTGAGCTTGCGAATGTGTCTTGAGAGTGGTGGGAGGCAAGGCAAGGGCAGATGCTCAGTGTGTGTTTGGCTGTGAAAGCACTGGGAAGGCAAGGTCAGAAACAGCAAGAGCTCTAAGCCCTTAGAGATATTAAGAGGGAAACATGGCTGGACGTTTTCACGTTGTGAGCTGGTTTGTGCCGAGAGTGAGAGTGAGCTTGAGAATGTGGAGAAATGGCTGGACGTTTTCACGTTGTGAGCTGCTCTGTTCCGAGAGTGAGAGTGAGCTTGCGAATGTGTCTTGGGAGTGGTGGGAGGCAAGGCAAGGGGAGATTCTTAGTGTATGTTTGGCTGTGAAAGCAGTGGCAAGGCAAGGTCAGAAACAGCAAGAGCTCTAAGCCCTCAGAGCTGTGGTGTGGGAGAAATGGCTGGACATTAGCACTGTGGGAGCTGGTCTGTGCCGAGAGTGAGAGTGAGCTTGCGAATGTGTCTTGAGAGTGGTGGGAGGCAAGGCAAGGGCAGATGCTCAGTGTGTGTTTGGCTGTGAAAGCAGTGGCAAGGCAAGGTCAGAAACAGCAAGAGCTCTAAGCCCTTAGAGATATTAAGAGGGAAACATGGCTGGACGTTTTCACGTTGTGAGCTGGTTTGTGCCGAGAGTGAGAGTGAGCTTGAGAATGTGGAGAAATGGCTGAACGTTTTCACGTTGTGAGCTGCTCTGTTCCGAGAGTGAGAGTGAGCTTGCGAATGTGTCTTGGGAGTGCTGGGAGGCAAGGCAAGGGGAGATTCTTAGTGTATGTTTGGCTGTGAAAGCACTGGCAAGGCAAGGTCAGAAACAGCAAGAGCTCTTAAGCCCTCAGAGCTGTGGTGTGGGAGAAATGGCTGGACATTAGCACTGTGGGAGCTGGTCTGTGCCGAGAGTGAGAGTGAGCTTGCGAATGTGTCTTGAGAGTGGTGGGAGGCAAGGCAAGGGCAGATGCTCAGTGTGTGTTTGGCTGTGAAAGCAGTGGCAAGGCAAGGTCAGAAACAGCAAGAGCTCTAAGCCCTTAGAGATATTAAGAGGGAAACATGGCTGGACGTTTTCACGTTGTGAGCTGGTTTGTGCCGAGAGTGAGAGTGAGCTTGAGAATGTGGAGAAATGGCTGGACGTTTTCACGTTGTGAGCTGCTCTGTTCCGAGAGTGAGAGTGAGCTTGCGAATGTGTCTTGGGAGTGGTGGGAGGCAAGGCAAGGGGAGATTCTTAGTGTATGTTTGGCTGTGAAAGCAGTGGCAAGGCAAGGTCAGAATCAGTAGGAGCTCTAAGCCCTCCGAGCTGTGGTGTGGGAGAAATGGCTGGACATTAGCACTGTGGGAGCTGGTCTGTGCCGAGAGTGAGAGTGAGCTTGCGAATGTGTCTTGAGAGTGGTGGGAGGCAAGGCAAGGGCAGATGCTCAGTGTGTGTTTGGCTGTGAAAGCACTGGGAAGGCAAGGTCAGAAACAGCAAGAGCTCTAAGCCCTTAGAGATATTAAGAGGGAAACATGGCTGGACGTTTTCACGTTGTGAGCTGGTTTGTGCCGAGAGTGAGAGTGAGCTTGAGAATGTGGAGAAATGGCTGGACGTTTTCACGTTGTGAGCTGCTCTGTTCCGAGAGTGAGAGTGAGCTTGCGAATGTGTCTTGGGAGTGGTGGGAGGCAAGGCAAGGGGAGATTCTTAGTGTATGTTTGGCTGTGAAAGCAGTGGCAAGGCAAGGTCAGAAACAGCAAGAGCTCTTAAGCCCTCAGAGCTGTGGTGTGGGAGAAATGGCTGGACATTAGCACTGTGGGAGCTGGTCTGTGCCGAGAGTGAGAGTGAGCTTGCGAATGTGTCTTGAGAGTGGTGGGAGGCAAGGCAAGGGCAGATGCTCAGTGTGTGTTTGGCTGTGAAAGCAGTGGCAAGGCAAGGTCAGAAACAGCAAGAGCTCTAAGCCCTTAGAGATATTAAGAGGGAAACATGGCTGGACGTTTTCACGTTGTGAGCTGGTTTGTGCCGAGAGTGAGAGTGAGCTTGAGAATGTGGAGAAATGGCTGGACGTTTTCACGTTGTGAGCTGCTCTGTTCCGAGAGTGAGAGTGAGCTTGCGAATGTGTCTTGGGAGTGGTGGGAGGCAAGGCAAGGGGAGATTCTTAGTGTATGTTTGGCTGTGAAAGCAGTGGCAAGGCAAGGTCAGAATCAGTAGGAGCTCTAAGCCCTCAGAGCTGTGGTGTGGGAGAAATGGCTGGACATTAGCACTGTGGGAGCTGGTCTGTGCCGAGAGTGAGAGTGAGCTTGCGAATGTGTCTTGAGAGTGGTGGGAGGCAAGGCAAGGGCAGATGCTCAGTGTGTGTTTGGCTGTGAAAGCAGTGGCAAGGCAAGGTCAGAAACAGCAAGAGCTCTAAGCCCTTAGAGATATTAAGAGGGAAACATGGCTGGACGTTTTCACGTTGTGAGCTGGTTTGTGCCGAGAGTGAGAGTGAGCTTGAGAATGTGGAGAAATGGCTGAACGTTTTCACGTTGTGAGCTGCTCTGTTCCGAGAGTGAGAGTGAGCTTGCGAATGTGTCTTGGGAGTGGTGGGAGGCAAGGCAAGGGGAGATTCTTAGTGTATGTTTGGCTGTGAAAGCACTGGCAAGGCAAGGTCAGAAACAGCAAGAGCTCTTAAGCCCTCAGAGCTGTGGTGTGGGAGAAATGGCTGGACATTAGCACTGTGGGAGCTGGTCTGTGCCGAGAGTGAGAGTGAGCTTGCGAATGTGTCTTGAGAGTGGTGGGAGGCAAGGCAAGGGCAGATGCTCAGTGTGTGTTTGGCTGTGAAAGCAGTGGCAAGGCAAGGTCAGAAACAGCAAGAGCTCTAAGCCCTTAGAGATATTAAGAGGGAAACATGGCTGTACGTTTTCACGTTGTGAGCTGGTTTGTGCCGAGAGTGAGAGTGAGCTTGAGAATGTGGAGAAATGGCTGGACGTTTTCACGTTGTGAGCTGCTCTGTTCCGAGAGTGAGAGTGAGCTTGCGAATGTGTCTTGGGAGTGGTGGGAGGCAAGGCAAGGGGAGATTCTTAGTGTATGTTTGGCTGTGAAAGCAGTGGCAAGGCAAGGTCAGAATCAGTAGGAGCTCTAAGCCCTCAGAGCTGTGGTGTGGGAGAAATGGCTGGACATTAGCACTGTGGGAGCTGGTCTGTGCCGAGAGTGAGAGTGAGCTTGCGAATGTGTCTTGAGAGTGGTGGGAGGCAAGGCAAGGGCAGATGCTCAGTGTGTGTTTGGCTGTGAAAGCAGTGGCAAGGCAATGTCAGAAACAGCAAGAGCTCTAAGCCCTTAGAGATATTAAGAGGGAAACATGGCTGGACGTTTTCACGTTGTGAGCTGGTTTGTGCCGAGAGTGAGAGTGAGCTTGAGAATGTGGAGAAATGGCTGAACGTTTTCACGTTGTGAGCTGCTCTGTTCCGAGAGTGAGAGTGAGCTTGCGAATGTGTCTTGGGAGTGGTGGGAGGCAAGGCAAGGGGAGATTCTTAGTGTATGTTTGGCTGTGAAAGCAGTGGCAAGGCAAGGTCAGAATCAGTAGGAGCTCTAAGCCCTCCGAGCTGTGGTGTGGGAGAAATGGCTGGACATTAGCACTGTGGGAGCTGGTCTGTGCCGAGAGTGAGAGTGAGCTTGCGAATGTGTCTTGAGAGTGGTGGGAGGCAAGGCAAGGGCAGATGCTCAGTGTGTGTTTGGCTGTGAAAGCAGTGGGAAGGCAAGGTCAGAAACAGCAAGAGCTCTAAGCCCTTAGAGATATTAAGAGGGAAACATGGCTGGACGTTTTCACGTTGTGAGCTGGTTTGTGCCGAGAGTGAGAGTGAGCTTGAGAATGTGGAGAAATGGCTGGACGTTTTCACGTTGTGAGCTGCTCTGTTCCGAGAGTGAGAGTGAGCTTGCGAATGTGTCTTGGGAGTGGTGGGAGGCAAGGCAAGGGGAGATTCTTAGTGTATGTTTGGCTGTGAAAGCAGTGGCAAGGCAAGGTCAGAATCAGTAGGAGCTCTAAGCCCTCCGAGCTGTGGTGTGGGAGAAATGGCTGGACATTAGCACTGTGGGAGCTGGTCTGTGCCGAGAGTGAGAGTGAGCTTGCGAATGTGTCTTGAGAGTGGTGGGAGGCAAGGCAAGGGCAGATGCTCAGTGTGTGTTTGGCTGTGAAAGCAGTGGCAAGGCAAGGTCAGAAACAGCAAGAGCTCTAAGCCCTTAGAGATATTAAGAGGGAAACATGGCTGGACGTTTTCACGTTGTGAGCTGGTTTGTGCCGAGAGTGAGAGTGAGCTTGAGAATGTGGAGAAATGGCTGGACGTTTTCACGTTGTGAGCTGCTCTGTTCCGAGAGTGAGAGTGAGCTTGCGAATGTGTCTTGGGAGTGGTGGGAGGCAAGGCAAGGGGAGATTCTTAGTGTATGTTTGGCTGTGAAAGCAGTGGCAAGGCAAGGTCAGAATCAGTAGGAGCTCTAAGCCCTCAGAGCTGTGGTGTGGGAGAAATGGCTGGACATTAGCACTGTGGGAGCTGGTCTGTGCCGAGAGTGAGAGTGAGCTTGCGAATGTGTCTTGAGAGTGGTGGGAGGCAAGGCAAGGGCAGATGCTCAGTGTGTGTTTGGCTGTGAAAGCAGTGGCAAGGCAAGGTCAGAAACAGCAAGAGCTCTAAGCCCTTAGAGATATTAAGAGGGAAACATGGCTGGACGTTTTCACGTTGTGAGCTGGTTTGTGCCGAGAGTGAGAGTGAGCTTGAGAATGTGGAGAAATGGCTGGACGTTTTCACGTTGTGAGCTGCTCTGTTCCGAGAGTGAGAGTGAGCTTTGCGAATGTGTCTTGGGAGTGGTGGGAGGCAAGGCAAGGGGAGATCTTAGTGTATGTTTGGCTGTGAAAGCAGTGGCAAGGCAAGGTCAGAATCAGTAGGAGCTCTAAGCCCTCCGAGCTGTGGTGTGGGAGAAATGGCTGGACATTAGCACTGTGGGAGCTGGTCTGTGCCGAGAGTGAGAGTGAGCTTGCGAATGTGTCTTGAGAGTGGTGGGAGGCAAGGCAAGGGCAGATGCTCAGTGTGTGTTTGGCTGTGAAAGCAGTGGCAAGGCAAGGTCAGAAACAGCAAGAGCTCTAAGCCCTTAGAGATATTAAGAGGGAAACATGGCTGGACGTTTTCACGTTGTGAGCTGGTTTGTGCCGAGAGTGAGAGTGAGCTTGAGAATGTGGAGAAATGGCTGGACGTTTTCACGTTGTGAGCTGCTCTGTTCCGAGAGTGAGAGTGAGCTTGCGAATGTGTCTTGGGAGTGGTGGGAGGCAAGGCAAGGGGAGATTCTTAGTGTATGTTTGGCTGTGAAAGCAGTGGCAAGGCAAGGTCAGAATCAGTAGGAGCTCTAAGCCCTCCGAGCTGTGGTGTGGGAGAAATGGCTGGACATTAGCACTGTGGGAGCTGGTCTGTGCCGAGAGTGAGAGTGAGCTTGCGAATGTGTCTTGAGAGTGGTGGGAGGCAAGGCAAGGGCAGATGCTCAGTGTGTGTTTGGCTGTGAAAGCAGTGGCAAGGCAAGGTCAGAAACAGCAAGAGCTCTAAGCCCTTAGAGATATTAAGAGGGAAACATGGCTGGACGTTTTCACGTTGTGAGCTGGTTTGTGCCGAGAGTGAGAGTGAGCTTGAGAATGTGGAGAAATGGCTGGACGTTTTCACGTTGTGAGCTGCTCTGTTCCGAGAGTGAGAGTGAGCTTGCGAATGTGTCTTGGGAGTGGTGGGAGGCAAGGCAAGGGGAGATTCTTAGTGTATGTTTGGCTGTGAAAGCAGTGGCAAGGCAAGGTCAGAATCAGTAGGAGCTCTAAGCCCTCCGAGCTGTGGTGTGGGAGAAATGGCTGGACATTAGCACTGTGGGAGCTGGTCTGTGCCGAGAGTGAGAGTGAGCTTGCGAATGTGTCTTGAGAGTGGTGGGAGGCAAGGCAAGGGCAGATGCTCAGTGTGTGTTTGGCTGTGAAAGCACTGGGAAGGCAAGGTCACAGAAACAGCAAGAGCTCTAAGCCCTTAGAGATATTAAGAGGGAAACATGGCTGGACGTTTTCACGTTGTGAGCTGGTTTGTGCCGAGAGTGAGAGTGAGCTTGAGAATGTGGAGAAATGGCTGGACGTTTTCACGTTGTGAGCTGCTCTGTTCCGAGAGTGAGAGTGAGCTTGCGAATGTGTCTTGGGAGTGGTGGGAGGCAAGGCAAGGGGAGATTCTTAGTGTATGTTTGGCTGTGAAAGCAGTGGCAAGGCAAGGTCAGAAACAGCAAGAGCTCTAAGCCCTCAGAGCTGTGGTGTGGGAGAAATGGCTGGACATTAGCACTGTGGGAGCTGGTCTGTGCCGAGAGTGAGAGTGAGCTTGCGAATGTGTCTTGAGAGTGGTGGGAGGCAAGGCAAGGGCAGATGCTCAGTGTGTGTTTGGCTGTGAAAGCAGTGGCAAGGCAAGGTCAGAAACAGCAAGAGCTCTAAGCCCTTAGAGATATTAAGAGGGAAACATGGCTGGACGTTTTCACGTTGTGAGCTGGTTTGTGCCGAGAGTGAGAGTGAGCTTGAGAATGTGGAGAAATGGCTGAACGTTTTCACGTTGTGAGCTGCTCTGTTCCGAGAGTGAGAGTGAGCTTGCGAATGTGTCTTGGGAGTGCTGGGAGGCAAGGCAAGGGGAGATTCTTAGTGTATGTTTGGCTGTGAAAGCACTGGCAAGGCAAGGTCAGAAACAGCAAGAGCTCTTAAGCCCTCAGAGCTGTGGTGTGGGAGAAATGGCTGGACATTAGCACTGTGGGAGCTGGTCTGTGCCGAGAGTGAGAGTGAGCTTGCGAATGTGTCTTGAGAGTGGTGGGAGGCAAGGCAAGGGCAGATGCTCAGTGTGTGTTTGGCTGTGAAAGCAGTGGCAAGGCAAGGTCAGAAACAGCAAGAGCTCTAAGCCCTTAGAGATATTAAGAGGGAAACATGGCTGGACGTTTTCACGTTGTGAGCTGGTTTGTGCCGAGAGTGAGAGTGAGCTTGAGAATGTGGAGAAATGGCTGGACGTTTTCACGTTGTGAGCTGCTCTGTTCCGAGAGTGAGAGTGAGCTTGCGAATGTGTCTTGGGAGTGGTGGGAGGCAAGGCAAGGGGAGATTCTTAGTGTATGTTTGGCTGTGAAAGCAGTGGCAAGGCAAGGTCAGAATCAGTAGGAGCTCTAAGCCCTCAGAGCTGTGGTGTGGGAGAAATGGCTGGACATTAGCACTGTGGGAGCTGGTCTGTGCCGAGAGTGAGAGTGAGCTTGCGAATGTGTCTTGAGAGTGGTGGGAGGCAAGGCAAGGGCAGATGCTCAGTGTGTGTTTGGCTGTGAAAGCAGTGGGAAGGCAAGGTCAGAAACAGCAAGAGCTCTAAGCCCTTAGAGATATTAAGAGGGAAACATGGCTGGACGTTTTCACGTTGTGAGCTGGTTTGTGCCGAGAGTGAGAGTGAGCTTGAGAATGTGGAGAAATGGCTGGACGTTTTCACGTTGTGAGCTGCTCTGTTCCGAGAGTGAGAGTGAGCTTGCGAATGTGTCTTGGGAGTGGTGGGAGGCAAGGCAAGGGGAGATTCTTAGTGTATGTTTGGCTGTGAAAGCAGTGGCAAGGCAAGGTCAGAATCAGTAGGAGCTCTAAGCCCTCCGAGCTGTGGTGTGGGAGAAATGGCTGGACATTAGCACTGTGGGAGCTGGTCTGTGCCGAGAGTGAGAGTGAGCTTGCGAATGTGTCTTGAGAGTGGTGGGAGGCAAGGCAAGGGCAGATGCTCAGTGTGTGTTTGGCTGTGAAAGCAGTGGCAAGGCAAGGTCAGAAACAGCAAGAGCTCTAAGCCCTTAGAGATATTAAGAGGGAAACATGGCTGGACGTTTTCACGTTGTGAGCTGGTTTGTGCCGAGAGTGAGAGTGAGCTTGAGAATGTGGAGAAATGGCTGGACGTTTTCACGTTGTGAGCTGCTCTGTTCCGAGAGTGAGAGTGAGCTTGCGAATGTGTCTTGGGAGTGGTGGGAGGCAAGGCAAGGGGAGATTCTTAGTGTATGTTTGGCTGTGAAAGCAGTGGCAAGGCAAGGTCAGAATCAGTAGGAGCTCTAAGCCCTCCGAGCTGTGGTGTGGGAGAAATGGCTGGACATTAGCACTGTGGGAGCTGGTCTGTGCCGAGAGTGAGAGTGAGCTTGCGAATGTGTCTTGAGAGTGGTGGGAGGCAAGGCAAGGGCAGATGCTCAGTGTGTGTTTGGCTGTGAAAGCAGTGGCAAGGCAAGGTCAGAAACAGCAAGAGCTCTAAGCCCTTAGAGATATTAAGAGGGAAACATGGCTGGACGTTTTCACGTTGTGAGCTGGTTTGTGCCGAGAGTGAGAGTGAGCTTGAGAATGTGGAGAAATGGCTGGACGTTTTCACGTTGTGAGCTGCTCTGTTCCGAGAGTGAGAGTGAGCTTGCGAATGTGTCTTGGGAGTGGTGGGAGGCAAGGCAAGGGGAGATTCTTAGTGTATGTTTGGCTGTGAAAGCAGTGGCAAGGCAAGGTCAGAATCAGTAGGAGCTCTAAGCCCTCCGAGCTGTGGTGTGGGAGAAATGGCTGGACATTAGCACTGTGGGAGCTGGTCTGTGCCGAGAGTGAGAGTGAGCTTGCGAATGTGTCTTGAGAGTGGTGGGAGGCAAGGCAAGGGCAGATGCTCAGTGTGTGTTTGGCTGTGAAAGCACTGGGAAGGCAAGGTCAGAAACAGCAAGAGCTCTAAGCCCTTAGAGATATTAAGAGGGAAACATGGCTGGACGTTTTCACGTTGTGAGCTGGTTTGTGCCGAGAGTGAGAGTGAGCTTGAGAATGTGGAGAAATGGCTGGACGTTTTCACGTTGTGAGCTGCTCTGTTCCGAGAGTGAGAGTGAGCTTGCGAATGTGTCTTGGGAGTGGTGGGAGGCAAGGCAAGGGGAGATTCTTAGTGTATGTTTGGCTGTGAAAGCAGTGGCAAGGCAAGGTCAGAAACAGCAAGAGCTCTAAGCCCTCAGAGCTGTGGTGTGGGAGAAATGGCTGGACATTAGCACTGTGGGAGCTGGTCTGTGCCGAGAGTGAGAGTGAGCTTGCGAATGTGTCTTGAGAGTGGTGGGAGGCAAGGCAAGGGCAGATGCTCAGTGTGTGTTTGGCTGTGAAAGCAGTGGCAAGGCAAGGTCAGAAACAGCAAGAGCTCTAAGCCCTTAGAGATATTAAGAGGGAAACATGGCTGGACGTTTTCACGTTGTGAGCTGGTTTGTGCCGAGAGTGAGAGTGAGCTTGAGAATGTGGAGAAATGGCTGAACGTTTTCACGTTGTGAGCTGCTCTGTTCCGAGAGTGAGAGTGAGCTTGCGAATGTGTCTTGGGAGTGCTGGGAGGCAAGGCAAGGGGAGATTCTTAGTGTATGTTTGGCTGTGAAAGCACTGGCAAGGCAAGGTCAGAAACAGCAAGAGCTCTTAAGCCCTCAGAGCTGTGGTGTGGGAGAAATGGCTGGACATTAGCACTGTGGGAGCTGGTCTGTGCCGAGAGTGAGAGTGAGCTTGCGAATGTGTCTTGAGAGTGGTGGGAGGCAAGGCAAGGGCAGATGCTCAGTGTGTGTTTGGCTGTGAAAGCAGTGGCAAGGCAAGGTCAGAAACAGCAAGAGCTCTAAGCCCTTAGAGATATTAAGAGGGAAACATGGCTGGACGTTTTCACGTTGTGAGCTGGTTTGTGCCGAGAGTGAGAGTGAGCTTGAGAATGTGGAGAAATGGCTGGACGTTTTCACGTTGTGAGCTGCTCTGTTCCGAGAGTGAGAGTGAGCTTGCGAATGTGTCTTGGGAGTGGTGGGAGGCAAGGCAAGGGGAGATTCTTAGTGTATGTTTGGCTGTGAAAGCAGTGGCAAGGCAAGGTCAGAATCAGTAGGAGCTCTAAGCCCTCAGAGCTGTGGTGTGGGAGAAATGGCTGGACATTAGCACTGTGGGAGCTGGTCTGTGCCGAGAGTGAGAGTGAGCTTGCGAATGTGTCTTGAGAGTGGTGGGAGGCAAGGCAAGGGCAGATGCTCAGTGTGTGTTTGGCTGTGAAAGCAGTGGGAAGGCAAGGTCAGAAACAGCAAGAGCTCTAAGCCCTTAGAGATATTAAGAGGGAAACATGGCTGGACGTTTTCACGTTGTGAGCTGGTTTGTGCCGAGAGTGAGAGTGAGCTTGAGAATGTGGAGAAATGGCTGGACGTTTTCACGTTGTGAGCTGCTCTGTTCCGAGAGTGAGAGTGAGCTTGCGAATGTGTCTTGGGAGTGGTGGGAGGCAAGGCAAGGGGAGATTCTTAGTGTATGTTTGGCTGTGAAAGCAGTGGCAAGGCAAGGTCAGAATCAGTAGGAGCTCTAAGCCCTCCGAGCTGTGGTGTGGGAGAAATGGCTGGACATTAGCACTGTGGGAGCTGGTCTGTGCCGAGAGTGAGAGTGAGCTTGCGAATGTGTCTTGAGAGTGGTGGGAGGCAAGGCAAGGGCAGATGCTCAGTGTGTGTTTGGCTGTGAAAGCACTGGCAAGGCAAGGTCAGAAACAGCAAGAGCTCTAAGCCCTTAGAGATATTAAGAGGGAAACATGGCTGGACGTTTTCACGTTGTGAGCTGGTTTGTGCCGAGAGTGAGAGTGAGCTTGAGAATGTGGAGAAATGGCTGGACGTTTTCACGTTGTGAGCTGCTCTGTTCCGAGAGTGAGAGTGAGCTTGCGAATGTGTCTTGGGAGTGGTGGGAGGCAAGGCAAGGGGAGATTCTTAGTGTATGTTTGGCTGTGAAAGCAGTGGCAAGGCAAGGTCAGAATCAGTAGGAGCTCTAAGCCCTCCGAGCTGTGGTGTGGGAGAAATGGCTGGACATTAGCACTGTGGGAGCTGGTCTGTGCCGAGAGTGAGAGTGAGCTTGCGAATGTGTCTTGAGAGTGGTGGGAGGCAAGGCAAGGGCAGATGCTCAGTGTGTGTTTGGCTGTGAAAGCAGTGGCAAGGCAAGGTCAGAAACAGCAAGAGCTCTAAGCCCTTAGAGATATTAAGAGGGAAACATGGCTGGACGTTTTCACGTTGTGAGCTGGTTTGTGCCGAGAGTGAGAGTGAGCTTGAGAATGTGGAGAAATGGCTGGACGTTTTCACGTTGTGAGCTGCTCTGTTCCGAGAGTGAGAGTGAGCTTGCGAATGTGTCTTGGGAGTGGTGGGAGGCAAGGCAAGGGGAGATTCTTAGTGTATGTTTGGCTGTGAAAGCAGTGGCAAGGCAAGGTCAGAATCAGTAGGAGCTCTAAGCCCTCCGAGCTGTGGTGTGGGAGAAATGGCTGGACATTAGCACTGTGGGAGCTGGTCTGTGCCGAGAGTGAGAGTGAGCTTGCGAATGTGTCTTGAGAGTGGTGGGAGGCAAGGCAAGGGCAGATGCTCAGTGTGTGTTTGGCTGTGAAAGCACTGGGAAGGCAAGGTCAGAAACAGCAAGAGCTCTAAGCCCTTAGAGATATTAAGAGGGAAACATGGCTGGACGTTTTCACGTTGTGAGCTGGTTTGTGCCGAGAGTGAGAGTGAGCTTGAGAATGTGGAGAAATGGCTGGACGTTTTCACGTTGTGAGCTGCTCTGTTCCGAGAGTGAGAGTGAGCTTGCGAATGTGTCTTGGGAGTGGTGGGAGGCAAGGCAAGGGGAGATTCTTAGTGTATGTTTGGCTGTGAAAGCAGTGGCAAGGCAAGGTCAGAAACAGCAAGAGCTCTTAAGCCCTCAGAGCTGTGGTGTGGGAGAAATGGCTGGACATTAGCACTGTGGGAGCTGGTCTGTGCCGAGAGTGAGAGTGAGCTTGCGAATGTGTCTTGAGAGTGGTGGGAGGCAAGGCAAGGGCAGATGCTCAGTGTGTGTTTGGCTGTGAAAGCAGTGGCAAGGCAAGGTCAGAAACAGCAAGAGCTCTAAGCCCTTAGAGATATTAAGAGGGAAACATGGCTGGACGTTTTCACGTTGTGAGCTGGTTTGTGCCGAGAGTGAGAGTGAGCTTGAGAATGTGGAGAAATGGCTGGACGTTTTCACGTTGTGAGCTGCTCTGTTCCGAGAGTGAGAGTGAGCTTGCGAATGTGTCTTGGGAGTGGTGGGAGGCAAGGCAAGGGGAGATTCTTAGTGTATGTTTGGCTGTGAAAGCAGTGGCAAGGCAAGGTCAGAATCAGTAGGAGCTCTAAGCCCTCAGAGCTGTGGTGTGGGAGAAATGGCTGGACATTAGCACTGTGGGAGCTGGTCTGTGCCGAGAGTGAGAGTGAGCTTGCGAATGTGTCTTGAGAGTGGTGGGAGGCAAGGCAAGGGCAGATGCTCAGTGTGTGTTTGGCTGTGAAAGCAGTGGCAAGGCAAGGTCAGAAACAGCAAGAGCTCTAAGCCCTTAGAGATATTAAGAGGGAAACATGGCTGGACGTTTTCACGTTGTGAGCTGGTTTGGCCGAGAGTGAGAGTGAGCTTGAGAATGTGGAGAAATGGCTGAACGTTTTCACGTTGTGAGCTGCTCTGTTCCGAGAGTGAGAGTGAGCTTGCGAATGTGTCTTGGGAGTGGTGGGAGGCAAGGCAAGGGGAGATTCTTAGTGTATGTTTGGCTGTGAAAGCACTGGCAAGGCAAGGTCAGAAACAGCAAGAGCTCTTAAGCCCTCAGAGCTGTGGTGTGGGAGAAATGGCTGGACATTAGCACTGTGGGAGCTGGTCTGTGCCGAGAGTGAGAGTGAGCTTGCGAATGTGTCTTGAGAGTGGTGGGAGGCAAGGCAAGGGCAGATGCTCAGTGTGTGTTTGGCTGTGAAAGCAGTGGCAAGGCAAGGTCAGAAACAGCAAGAGCTCTAAGCCCTTAGAGATATTAAGAGGGAAACATGGCTGTACGTTTTCACGTTGTGAGCTGGTTTGTGCCGAGAGTGAGAGTGAGCTTGAGAATGTGGAGAAATGGCTGGACGTTTTCACGTTGTGAGCTGCTCTGTTCCGAGAGTGAGAGTGAGCTTGCGAATGTGTCTTGGGAGTGGTGGGAGGCAAGGCAAGGGGAGATTCTTAGTGTATGTTTGGCTGTGAAAGCAGTGGCAAGGCAAGGTCAGAATCAGTAGGAGCTCTAAGCCCTCAGAGCTGTGGTGTGGGAGAAATGGCTGGACATTAGCACTGTGGGAGCTGGTCTGTGCCGAGAGTGAGAGTGAGCTTGCGAATGTGTCTTGAGAGTGGTGGGAGGCAAGGCAAGGGCAGATGCTCAGTGTGTGTTTGGCTGTGAAAGCAGTGGCAAGGCAATGTCAGAAACAGCAAGAGCTCTAAGCCCTTAGAGATATTAAGAGGGAAACATGGCTGGACGTTTTCACGTTGTGAGCTGGTTTGTGCCGAGAGTGAGAGTGAGCTTGAGAATGTGGAGAAATGGCTGGACGTTTTCACGTTGTGAGCTGCTCTGTTCCGAGAGTGAGAGTGAGCTTGCGAATGTGTCTTGGGAGTGGTGGGAGGCAAGGCAAGGGGAGATTCTTAGTGTATGTTTGGCTGTGAAAGCAGTGGCAAGGCAAGGTCAGAATCAGTAGGAGCTCTAAGCCCTCAGAGCTGTGGTGTGGGAGAAATGGCTGGACATTAGCACTGTGGGAGCTGGTCTGTGCCGAGAGTGAGAGTGAGCTTGCGAATGTGTCTTGAGAGTGGTGGGAGGCAAGGCAAGGGCAGATGCTCAGTGTGAGTTTGGCTGTGAAAGCACTGGCAAGGCAAGGTCAGAAACAGCAAGAGCTCTAAGCCCTTAGAGATATTAAGAGGGAAACATGGCTGGACGTTTTCACGTTGTGAGCTGGTTTGTGCCGAGAGTGAGAGTGAGCTTGAGAATGTGGAGAAATGGCTGGACGTTTTCACGTTGTGAGCTGCTCTGTTCCGAGAGTGAGAGTGAGCTTGCGAATGTGTCTTGGGAGTGGTGGGAGGCAAGGCAAGGGGAGATTCTTAGTGTATGTTTGGCTGTGAAAGCAGTGGCAAGGCAAGGTCAGAAACAGCAAGAGCTCTTAAGCCCTCAGAGCTGTGGTGTGGGAGAAATGGCTGGACATTAGCACTGTGGGAGCTGGTCTGTGCCGAGAGTGAGAGTGAGCTTGCGAATGTGTCTTGAGAGTGGTGGGAGGCAAGGCAAGGGCAGATGCTCAGTGTGTGTTTGGCTGTGAAAGCAGTGGCAAGGCAAGGTCAGAAACAGCAAGAGCTCTAAGCCCTTAGAGATATTAAGAGGGAAACATGGCTGGACGTTTTCACGTTGTGAGCTGGTTTGTGCCGAGAGTGAGAGTGAGCTTGAGAATGTGGAGAAATGGCTGGACGTTTTCACGTTGTGAGCTGCTCTGTTCCGAGAGTGAGAGTGAGCTTGCGAATGTGTCTTGGGAGTGGTGGGAGGCAAGGCAAGGGGAGATTCTTAGTGTATGTTTGGCTGTGAAAGCAGTGGCAAGGCAAGGTCAGAAACAGCAAGAGCTCTAAGCCCTCCGAGCTGTGGTGTGGGAGAAATGGCTGGACATTAGCACTGTGGGAGCTGGTCTGTGCCGAGAGTGAGAGTGAGCTTGCGAATGTGTCTTGAGAGTGGTGGGAGGCAAGGCAAGGGCAGATGCTCAGTGTGTGTTTGGCTGTGAAAGCAGTGGGAAGGCAAGGTCAGAAACAGCAAGAGCTCTAAGCCCTTAGAGATATTAAGAGGGAAACATGGCTGGACGTTTTCACGTTGTGAGCTGGTTTGTGCCGAGAGTGAGAGTGAGCTTGAGAATGTGGAGAAATGGCTGGACGTTTTCACGTTGTGAGCTGCTCTGTTCCGAGAGTGAGAGTGAGCTTGCGAATGTGTCTTGG
The DNA here is from genome assembly GCF_030463565.1 of Pelecanus crispus. Lineage (NCBI taxonomy): Eukaryota > Metazoa > Chordata > Aves > Pelecaniformes > Pelecanidae > Pelecanus > Pelecanus crispus. The sequence continues at coordinate 22,393,352 of NC_134646.1, forward strand.
GAGTGGTGGGAGGCAAGGCAAGGGGAGATTCTTAGTGTATGTTTGGCTGTGAAAGCAGTGGCAAGGCAAGGTCAGAATCAGTAGGAGCTCTAAGCCCTCAGAGCTGTGGTGTGGGAGAAATGGCTGGACATTAGCACTGTGGGAGCTGGTCTGTGCCGAGAGTGAGAGTGAGCTTGCGAATGTGTCTTGAGAGTGGTGGGAGGCAAGGCAAGGGCAGATGCTCAGTGTGTGTTTGGCTGTGAAAGCAGTGGCAAGGCAAGGTCAGAAACAGCAAGAGCTCTAAGCCCTTAGAGATATTAAGAGGGAAACATGGCTGGACGTTTTCACGTTGTGAGCTGGTTTGTGCCGAGAGTGAGAGTGAGCTTGAGAATGTGGAGAAATGGCTGGACGTTTTCACGTTGTGAGCTGCTCTGTTCCGAGAGTGAGAGTGAGCTTGCGAATGTGTCTTGGGAGTGGTGGGAGGCAAGGCAAGGGGAGATTCTTAGTGTATGTTTGGCTGTGAAAGCAGTGGCAAGGCAAGGTCAGAATCAGTAGGAGCTCTAAGCCCTCCGAGCTGTGGTGTGGGAGAAATGGCTGGACATTAGCACTGTGGGAGCTGGTCTGTGCCGAGAGTGAGAGTGAGCTTGCGAATGTGTCTTGAGAGTGGTGGGAGGCAAGGCAAGGGCAGATGCTCAGTGTGTGTTTGGCTGTGAAAGCAGTGGCAAGGCAAGGTCAGAAACAGCAAGAGCTCTAAGCCCTTAGAGATATTAAGAGGGAAACATGGCTGGACGTTTTCACGTTGTGAGCTGGTTTGTGCCGAGAGTGAGAGTGAGCTTGAGAATGTGGAGAAATGGCTGGACGTTTTCACGTTGTGAGCTGCTCTGTTCCGAGAGTGAGAGTGAGCTTGCGAATGTGTCTTGGGAGTGGTGGGAGGCAAGGCAAGGGGAGATTCTTAGTGTATGTTTGGCTGTGAAAGCAGTGGCAAGGCAAGGTCAGAATCAGTAGGAGCTCTAAGCCCTCCGAGCTGTGGTGTGGGAGAAATGGCTGGACATTAGCACTGTGGGAGCTGGTCTGTGCCGAGAGTGAGAGTGAGCTTGCGAATGTGTCTTGAGAGTGGTGGGAGGCAAGGCAAGGGCAGATGCTCAGTGTGTGTTTGGCTGTGAAAGCACTGGGAAGGCAAGGTCAGAAACAGCAAGAGCTCTAAGCCCTTAGAGATATTAAGAGGGAAACATGGCTGGACGTTTTCACGTTGTGAGCTGGTTTGTGCCGAGAGTGAGAGTGAGCTTGAGAATGTGGAGAAATGGCTGGACGTTTTCACGTTGTGAGCTGCTCTGTTCCGAGAGTGAGAGTGAGCTTGCGAATGTGTCTTGGGAGTGGTGGGAGGCAAGGCAAGGGGAGATTCTTAGTGTATGTTTGGCTGTGAAAGCAGTGGCAAGGCAAGGTCAGAAACAGCAAGAGCTCTAAGCCCTCAGAGCTGTGGTGTGGGAGAAATGGCTGGACATTAGCACTGTGGGAGCTGGTCTGTGCCGAGAGTGAGAGTGAGCTTGCGAATGTGTCTTGAGAGTGGTGGGAGGCAAGGCAAGGGCAGATGCTCAGTGTGTGTTTGGCTGTGAAAGCAGTGGCAAGGCAAGGTCAGAAACAGCAAGAGCTCTAAGCCCTTAGAGATATTAAGAGGGAAACATGGCTGGACGTTTTCACGTTGTGAGCTGGTTTGTGCCGAGAGTGAGAGTGAGCTTGAGAATGTGGAGAAATGGCTGAACGTTTTCACGTTGTGAGCTGCTCTGTTCCGAGAGTGAGAGTGAGCTTGCGAATGTGTCTTGGGAGTGGTGGGAGGCAAGGCAAGGGGAGATTCTTAGTGTATGTTTGGCTGTGAAAGCACTGGCAAGGCAAGGTCAGAAACAGCAAGAGCTCTTAAGCCCTCAGAGCTGTGGTGTGGGAGAAATGGCTGGACATTAGCACTGTGGGAGCTGGTCTGTGCCGAGAGTGAGAGTGAGCTTGCGAATGTGTCTTGAGAGTGGTGGGAGGCAAGGCAAGGGCAGATGCTCAGTGTGTGTTTGGCTGTGAAAGCAGTGGCAAGGCAAGGTCAGAAACAGCAAGAGCTCTAAGCCCTTAGAGATATTAAGAGGGAAACATGGCTGGACGTTTTCACGTTGTGAGCTGGTTTGTGCCGAGAGTGAGAGTGAGCTTGAGAATGTGGAGAAATGGCTGGACGTTTTCACGTTGTGAGCTGCTCTGTTCCGAGAGTGAGAGTGAGCTTGCGAATGTGTCTTGGGAGTGGTGGGAGGCAAGGCAAGGGGAGATTCTTAGTGTATGTTTGGCTGTGAAAGCAGTGGCAAGGCAAGGTCAGAATCAGTAGGAGCTCTAAGCCCTCCGAGCTGTGGTGTGGGAGAAATGGCTGGACATTAGCACTGTGGGAGCTGGTCTGTGCCGAGAGTGAGAGTGAGCTTGCGAATGTGTCTTGAGAGTGGTGGGAGGCAAGGCAAGGGCAGATGCTCAGTGTGTGTTTGGCTGTGAAAGCAGTGGGAAGGCAAGGTCAGAAACAGCAAGAGCTCTAAGCCCTTAGAGATATTAAGAGGGAAACATGGCTGGACGTTTTCACGTTGTGAGCTGGTTTGTGCCGAGAGTGAGAGTGAGCTTGAGAATGTGGAGAAATGGCTGGACGTTTTCACGTTGTGAGCTGCTCTGTTCCGAGAGTGAGAGTGAGCTTGCGAATGTGTCTTGGGAGTGGTGGGAGGCAAGGCAAGGGGAGATTCTTAGTGTATGTTTGGCTGTGAAAGCAGTGGCAAGGCAAGGTCAGAATCAGTAGGAGCTCTAAGCCCTCCGAGCTGTGGTGTGGGAGAAATGGCTGGACATTAGCACTGTGGGAGCTGGTCTGTGCCGAGAGTGAGAGTGAGCTTGCGAATGTGTCTTGAGAGTGGTGGGAGGCAAGGCAAGGGCAGATGCTCAGTGTGTGTTTGGCTGTGAAAGCACTGGCAAGGCAAGGTCAGAAACAGCAAGAGCTCTAAGCCCTTAGAGATATTAAGAGGGAAACATGGCTGGACGTTTTCACGTTGTGAGCTGGTTTGTGCCGAGAGTGAGAGTGAGCTTGAGAATGTGGAGAAATGGCTGGACGTTTTCACGTTGTGAGCTGCTCTGTTCCGAGAGTGAGAGTGAGCTTGCGAATGTGTCTTGGGAGTGGTGGGAGGCAAGGCAAGGGGAGATTCTTAGTGTATGTTTGGCTGTGAAAGCAGTGGCAAGGCAAGGTCAGAATCAGTAGGAGCTCTAAGCCCTCCGAGCTGTGGTGTGGGAGAAATGGCTGGACATTAGCACTGTGGGAGCTGGTCTGTGCCGAGAGTGAGAGTGAGCTTGCGAATGTGTCTTGAGAGTGGTGGGAGGCAAGGCAAGGGCAGATGCTCAGTGTGTGTTTGGCTGTGAAAGCAGTGGCAAGGCAAGGTCAGAAACAGCAAGAGCTCTAAGCCCTTAGAGATATTAAGAGGGAAACATGGCTGGACGTTTTCACGTTGTGAGCTGGTTTGTGCCGAGAGTGAGAGTGAGCTTGAGAATGTGGAGAAATGGCTGGACGTTTTCACGTTGTGAGCTGCTCTGTTCCGAGAGTGAGAGTGAGCTTGCGAATGTGTCTTGGGAGTGGTGGGAGGCAAGGCAAGGGGAGATTCTTAGTGTATGTTTGGCTGTGAAAGCAGTGGCAAGGCAAGGTCAGAATCAGTAGGAGCTCTAAGCCCTCCGAGCTGTGGTGTGGGAGAAATGGCTGGACATTAGCACTGTGGGAGCTGGTCTGTGCCGAGAGTGAGAGTGAGCTTGCGAATGTGTCTTGAGAGTGGTGGGAGGCAAGGCAAGGGCAGATGCTCAGTGTGTGTTTGGCTGTGAAAGCACTGGGAAGGCAAGGTCAGAAACAGCAAGAGCTCTAAGCCCTTAGAGATATTAAGAGGGAAACATGGCTGGACGTTTTCACGTTGTGAGCTGGTTTGTGCCGAGAGTGAGAGTGAGCTTGAGAATGTGGAGAAATGGCTGGACGTTTTCACGTTGTGAGCTGCTCTGTTCCGAGAGTGAGAGTGAGCTTGCGAATGTGTCTTGGGAGTGGTGGGAGGCAAGGCAAGGGGAGATTCTTAGTGTATGTTTGGCTGTGAAAGCAGTGGCAAGGCAAGGTCAGAAACAGCAAGAGCTCTTAAGCCCTCAGAGCTGTGGTGTGGGAGAAATGGCTGGACATTAGCACTGTGGGAGCTGGTCTGTGCCGAGAGTGAGAGTGAGCTTGCGAATGTGTCTTGAGAGTGGTGGGAGGCAAGGCAAGGGCAGATGCTCAGTGTGTGTTTGGCTGTGAAAGCAGTGGCAAGGCAAGGTCAGAAACAGCAAGAGCTCTAAGCCCTTAGAGATATTAAGAGGGAAACATGGCTGGACGTTTTCACGTTGTGAGCTGGTTTGTGCCGAGAGTGAGAGTGAGCTTGAGAATGTGGAGAAATGGCTGGACGTTTTCACGTTGTGAGCTGCTCTGTTCCGAGAGTGAGAGTGAGCTTGCGAATGTGTCTTGGGAGTGGTGGGAGGCAAGGCAAGGGGAGATTCTTAGTGTATGTTTGGCTGTGAAAGCAGTGGCAAGGCAAGGTCAGAATCAGTAGGAGCTCTAAGCCCTCAGAGCTGTGGTGTGGGAGAAATGGCTGGACATTAGCACTGTGGGAGCTGGTCTGTGCCGAGAGTGAGAGTGAGCTTGCGAATGTGTCTTGAGAGTGGTGGGAGGCAAGGCAAGGGCAGATGCTCAGTGTGTGTTTGGCTGTGAAAGCAGTGGCAAGGCAAGGTCAGAAACAGCAAGAGCTCTAAGCCCTTAGAGATATTAAGAGGGAAACATGGCTGGACGTTTTCACGTTGTGAGCTGGTTTGTGCCGAGAGTGAGAGTGAGCTTGAGAATGTGGAGAAATGGCTGAACGTTTTCACGTTGTGAGCTGCTCTGTTCCGAGAGTGAGAGTGAGCTTGCGAATGTGTCTTGGGAGTGGTGGGAGGCAAGGCAAGGGGAGATTCTTAGTGTATGTTTGGCTGTGAAAGCACTGGCAAGGCAAGGTCAGAAACAGCAAGAGCTCTTAAGCCCTCAGAGCTGTGGTGTGGGAGAAATGGCTGGACATTAGCACTGTGGGAGCTGGTCTGTGCCGAGAGTGAGAGTGAGCTTGCGAATGTGTCTTGAGAGTGGTGGGAGGCAAGGCAAGGGCAGATGCTCAGTGTGTGTTTGGCTGTGAAAGCAGTGGCAAGGCAAGGTCAGAAACAGCAAGAGCTCTAAGCCCTTAGAGATATTAAGAGGGAAACATGGCTGTACGTTTTCACGTTGTGAGCTGGTTTGTGCCGAGAGTGAGAGTGAGCTTGAGAATGTGGAGAAATGGCTGGACGTTTTCACGTTGTGAGCTGCTCTGTTCCGAGAGTGAGAGTGAGCTTGCGAATGTGTCTTGGGAGTGGTGGGAGGCAAGGCAAGGGGAGATTCTTAGTGTATGTTTGGCTGTGAAAGCAGTGGCAAGGCAAGGTCAGAATCAGTAGGAGCTCTAAGCCCTCAGAGCTGTGGTGTGGGAGAAATGGCTGGACATTAGCACTGTGGGAGCTGGTCTGTGCCGAGAGTGAGAGTGAGCTTGCGAATGTGTCTTGAGAGTGGTGGGAGGCAAGGCAAGGGCAGATGCTCAGTGTGTGTTTGGCTGTGAAAGCAGTGGCAAGGCAATGTCAGAAACAGCAAGAGCTCTAAGCCCTTAGAGATATTAAGAGGGAAACATGGCTGGACGTTTTCACGTTGTGAGCTGGTTTGTGCCGAGAGTGAGAGTGAGCTTGAGAATGTGGAGAAATGGCTGAACGTTTTCACGTTGTGAGCTGCTCTGTTCCGAGAGTGAGAGTGAGCTTGCGAATGTGTCTTGGGAGTGGTGGGAGGCAAGGCAAGGGGAGATTCTTAGTGTATGTTTGGCTGTGAAAGCAGTGGCAAGGCAAGGTCAGAATCAGTAGGAGCTCTAAGCCCTCCGAGCTGTGGTGTGGGAGAAATGGCTGGACATTAGCACTGTGGGAGCTGGTCTGTGCCGAGAGTGAGAGTGAGCTTGCGAATGTGTCTTGAGAGTGGTGGGAGGCAAGGCAAGGGCAGATGCTCAGTGTGTGTTTGGCTGTGAAAGCAGTGGGAAGGCAAGGTCAGAAACAGCAAGAGCTCTAAGCCCTTAGAGATATTAAGAGGGAAACATGGCTGGACGTTTTCACGTTGTGAGCTGGTTTGTGCCGAGAGTGAGAGTGAGCTTGAGAATGTGGAGAAATGGCTGGACGTTTTCACGTTGTGAGCTGCTCTGTTCCGAGAGTGAGAGTGAGCTTGCGAATGTGTCTTGGGAGTGGTGGGAGGCAAGGCAAGGGGAGATTCTTAGTGTATGTTTGGCTGTGAAAGCAGTGGCAAGGCAAGGTCAGAATCAGTAGGAGCTCTAAGCCCTCCGAGCTGTGGTGTGGGAGAAATGGCTGGACATTAGCACTGTGGGAGCTGGTCTGTGCCGAGAGTGAGAGTGAGCTTGCGAATGTGTCTTGAGAGTGGTGGGAGGCAAGGCAAGGGCAGATGCTCAGTGTGTGTTTGGCTGTGAAAGCAGTGGGAAGGCAAGGTCAGAAACAGCAAGAGCTCTAAGCCCTTAGAGATATTAAGAGGGAAACATGGCTGGACGTTTTCACGTTGTGAGCTGGTTTGTGCCGAGAGTGAGAGTGAGCTTGAGAATGTGGAGAAATGGCTGGACGTTTTCACGTTGTGAGCTGCTCTGTTCCGAGAGTGAGAGTGAGCTTGCGAATGTGTCTTGGGAGTGGTGGGAGGCAAGGCAAGGGGAGATTCTTAGTGTATGTTTGGCTGTGAAAGCAGTGGCAAGGCAAGGTCAGAATCAGTAGGAGCTCTAAGCCCTCCGAGCTGTGGTGTGGGAGAAATGGCTGGACATTAGCACTGTGGGAGCTGGTCTGTGCCGAGAGTGAGAGTGAGCTTGCGAATGTGTCTTGAGAGTGGTGGGAGGCAAGGCAAGGGCAGATGCTCAGTGTGTGTTTGGCTGTGAAAGCAGTGGGAAGGCAAGGTCAGAAACAGCAAGAGCTCTAAGCCCTTAGAGATATTAAGAGGGAAACATGGCTGGACGTTTTCACGTTGTGAGCTGGTTTGTGCCGAGAGTGAGAGTGAGCTTGAGAATGTGGAGAAATGGCTGGACGTTTTCACGTTGTGAGCTGCTCTGTTCCGAGAGTGAGAGTGAGCTTGCGAATGTGTCTTGGGAGTGGTGGGAGGCAAGGCAAGGGGAGATTCTTAGTGTATGTTTGGCTGTGAAAGCAGTGGCAAGGCAAGGTCAGAATCAGTAGGAGCTCTAAGCCCTCCGAGCTGTGGTGTGGGAGAAATGGCTGGACATTAGCACTGTGGGAGCTGGTCTGTGCCGAGAGTGAGAGTGAGCTTGCGAATGTGTCTTGAGAGTGGTGGGAGGCAAGGCAAGGGCAGATGCTCAGTGTGTGTTTGGCTGTGAAAGCACTGGGAAGGCAAGGTCAGAAACAGCAAGAGCTCTAAGCCCTTAGAGATATTAAGAGGGAAACATGGCTGGACGTTTTCACGTTGTGAGCTGGTTTGTGCCGAGAGTGAGAGTGAGCTTGAGAATGTGGAGAAATGGCTGGACGTTTTCACGTTGTGAGCTGCTCTGTTCCGAGAGTGAGAGTGAGCTTGCGAATGTGTCTTGGGAGTGGTGGGAGGCAAGGCAAGGGGAGATTCTTAGTGTATGTTTGGCTGTGAAAGCAGTGGCAAGGCAAGGTCAGAAACAGCAAGAGCTCTTAAGCCCTCAGAGCTGTGGTGTGGGAGAAATGGCTGGACATTAGCACTGTGGGAGCTGGTCTGTGCCGAGAGTGAGAGTGAGCTTGCGAATGTGTCTTGAGAGTGGTGGGAGGCAAGGCAAGGGCAGATGCTCAGTGTGTGTTTGGCTGTGAAAGCAGTGGGAAGGCAAGGTCAGAAACAGCAAGAGCTCTAAGCCCTTAGAGATATTAAGAGGGAAACATGGCTGGACGTTTTCACGTTGTGAGCTGGTTTGTGCCGAGAGTGAGAGTGAGCTTGAGAATGTGGAGAAATGGCTGGACGTTTTCACGTTGTGAGCTGCTCTGTTCCGAGAGTGAGAGTGAGCTTGCGAATGTGTCTTGGGAGTGGTGGGAGGCAAGGCAAGGGGAGATTCTTAGTGTATGTTTGGCTGTGAAAGCAGTGGCAAGGCAAGGTCAGAATCAGTAGGAGCTCTAAGCCCTCAGAGCTGTGGTGTGGGAGAAATGGCTGGACATTAGCACTGTGGGAGCTGGTCTGTGCCGAGAGTGAGAGTGAGCTTGCGAATGTGTCTTGAGAGTGGTGGGAGGCAAGGCAAGGGCAGATGCTCAGTGTGTGTTTGGCTGTGAAAGCAGTGGCAAGGCAAGGTCAGAAACAGCAAGAGCTCTAAGCCCTTAGAGATATTAAGAGGGAAACATGGCTGGACGTTTTCACGTTGTGAGCTGGTTTGTGCCGAGAGTGAGAGTGAGCTTGAGAATGTGGAGAAATGGCTGGACGTTTTCACGTTGTGAGCTGCTCTGTTCCGAGAGTGAGAGTGAGCTTGCGAATGTGTCTTGGGAGTGGTGGGAGGCAAGGCAAGGGGAGATTCTTAGTGTATGTTTGGCTGTGAAAGCAGTGGCAAGGCAAGGTCAGAATCAGTAGGAGCTCTAAGCCCTCAGAGCTGTGGTGTGGGAGAAATGGCTGGACATTAGCACTGTGGGAGCTGGTCTGTGCCGAGAGTGAGAGTGAGCTTGCGAATGTGTCTTGAGAGTGGTGGGAGGCAAGGCAAGGGCAGATGCTCAGTGTGTGTTTGGCTGTGAAAGCAGTGGCAAGGCAAGGTCAGAAACAGCAAGAGCTCTAAGCCCTTAGAGATATTAAGAGGGAAACATGGCTGGACGTTTTCACGTTGTGAGCTGGTTTGTGCCGAGAGTGAGAGTGAGCTTGAGAATGTGGAGAAATGGCTGGACGTTTTCACGTTGTGAGCTGCTCTGTTCCGAGAGTGAGAGTGAGCTTGCGAATGTGTCTTGGGAGTGGTGGGAGGCAAGGCAAGGGGAGATTCTTAGTGTATGTTTGGCTGTGAAAGCAGTGGCAAGGCAAGGTCAGAATCAGTAGGAGCTCTAAGCCCTCCGAGCTGTGGTGTGGGAGAAATGGCTGGACATTAGCACTGTGGGAGCTGGTCTGTGCCGAGAGTGAGAGTGAGCTTGCGAATGTGTCTTGAGAGTGGTGGGAGGCAAGGCAAGGGCAGATGCTCAGTGTGTGTTTGGCTGTGAAAGCAGTGGGAAGGCAAGGTCAGAAACAGCAAGAGCTCTAAGCCCTTAGAGATATTAAGAGGGAAACATGGCTGGACGTTTTCACGTTGTGAGCTGGTTTGTGCCGAGAGTGAGAGTGAGCTTGAGAATGTGGAGAAATGGCTGGACGTTTTCACGTTGTGAGCTGCTCTGTTCCGAGAGTGAGAGTGAGCTTGCGAATGTGTCTTGGGAGTGGTGGGAGGCAAGGCAAGGGGAGATTCTTAGTGTATGTTTGGCTGTGAAAGCAGTGGCAAGGCAAGGTCAGAAACAGCAAGAGCTCTTAAGCCCTCAGAGCTGTGGTGTGGGAGAAATGGCTGGACATTAGCACTGTGGGAGCTGGTCTGTGCCGAGAGTGAGAGTGAGCTTGCGAATGTGTCTTGAGAGTGGTGGGAGGCAAGGCAAGGGCAGATGCTCAGTGTGTGTTTGGCTGTGAAAGCAGTGGGAAGGCAAGGTCAGAAACAGCAAGAGCTCTAAGCCCTTAGAGATATTAAGAGGGAAACATGGCTGGACGTTTTCACGTTGTGAGCTGGTTTGTGCCGAGAGTGAGAGTGAGCTTGAGAATGTGGAGAAATGGCTGGACGTTTTCACGTTGTGAGCTGCTCTGTTCCGAGAGTGAGAGTGAGCTTGCGAATGTGTCTTGGGAGTGGTGGGAGGCAAGGCAAGGGGAGATTCTTAGTGTATGTTTGGCTGTGAAAGCAGTGGCAAGGCAAGGTCAGAATCAGTAGGAGCTCTAAGCCCTCAGAGCTGTGGTGTGGGAGAAATGGCTGGACATTAGCACTGTGGGAGCTGGTCTGTGCCGAGAGTGAGAGTGAGCTTGCGAATGTGTCTTGAGAGTGGTGGGAGGCAAGGCAAGGGCAGATGCTCAGTGTGTGTTTGGCTGTGAAAGCAGTGGCAAGGCAAGGTCAGAAACAGCAAGAGCTCTAAGCCCTTAGAGATATTAAGAGGGAAACATGGCTGGACGTTTTCACGTTGTGAGCTGGTTTGTGCCGAGAGTGAGAGTGAGCTTGAGAATGTGGAGAAATGGCTGGACGTTTTCACGTTGTGAGCTGCTCTGTTCCGAGAGTGAGAGTGAGCTTGCGAATGTGTCTTGGGAGTGGTGGGAGGCAAGGCAAGGGGAGATTCTTAGTGTATGTTTGGCTGTGAAAGCAGTGGCAAGGCAAGGTCAGAATCAGTAGGAGCTCTAAGCCCTCAGAGCTGTGGTGTGGGAGAAATGGCTGGACATTAGCACTGTGGGAGCTGGTCTGTGCCGAGAGTGAGAGTGAGCTTGCGAATGTGTCTTGAGAGTGGTGGGAGGCAAGGCAAGGGCAGATGCTCAGTGTGTGTTTGGCTGTGAAAGCAGTGGCAAGGCAAGGTCAGAAACAGCAAGAGCTCTAAGCCCTTAGAGATATTAAGAGGGAAACATGGCTGGACGTTTTCACGTTGTGAGCTGGTTTGTGCCGAGAGTGAGAGTGAGCTTGAGAATGTGGAGAAATGGCTGGACGTTTTCACGTTGTGAGCTGCTCTGTTCCGAGAGTGAGAGTGAGCTTGCGAATGTGTCTTGGGAGTGGTGGGAGGCAAGGCAAGGGGAGATTCTTAGTGTATGTTTGGGCTGTGAAAGCAGTGGCAAGGCAAGGTCAGAAACAGCAAGAGCTCTAAGCCCTCCGAGCTGTGGTGTGGGAGAAATGGCTGGACATTAGCACTGTGGGAGCTGGTCTGTGCCGAGAGTGAGAGTGAGCTTGCGAATGTGTCTTGAGAGTGGTGGGAGGCAAGGCAAGGGCAGATGCTCAGTGTGTGTTTGGCTGTGAAAGCAGTGGGAAGGCAAGGTCAGAAACAGCAAGAGCTCTAAGCCCTTAGAGATATTAAGAGGGAAACATGGCTGGACGTTTTCACGTTGTGAGCTGGTTTGTGCCGAGAGTGAGAGTGAGCTTGAGAATGTGGAGAAATGGCTGGACGTTTTCACGTTGTGAGCTGCTCTGTTCCGAGAGTGAAGTGAGCTTGCGAATGTGTCTTGGGAGTGGTGTGAGGCAAGGCAAGGGGAGATTCTTAGTGTATGTTTGGCTGTGAAAGCAGTGGCAAGGCAAGGTCAGAATCAGTAGGAGCTCTAAGCCCTCCGAGCTGTGGTGTGGGAGAAATGGCTGGACATTAGCACTGTGGGAGCTGGTCTGTGCCGAGAGTGAGAGTGAGCTTGCGAATGTGTCTTGAGAGTGGTGGGAGGCAAGGCAAGGGCAGATGCTCAGTGTGTGTTTGGCTGTGAAAGCAGTGGGAAGGCAAGGTCAGAAACAGCAAGAGCTCTAAGCCCTTAGAGATATTAAGAGGGAAACATGGCTGGACGTTTTCACGTTGTGAGCTGGTTTGTGCCGAGAGTGAGAGTGAGCTTGAGAATGTGGAGAAATGGCTGGACGTTTTCACGTTGTGAGCTGCTCTGTTCCGAGAGTGAGAGTGAGCTTGCGAACTGTGTCTTGGGAGTGGTGGGAGGCAAGGCAAGGGGAGATTCTTAGTGTATGTTTGGCTGTGAAAGCAGTGGCAAGGCAAGGTCAGAATCAGTAGGAGCTCTAAGCCCTCCGAGCTGTGGTGTGGGAGAAATGGCTGGACATTAGCACTGTGGGAGCTGGTCTGTGCCGAGAGTGAGAGTGAGCTTGCGAATGTGTCTTGAGAGTGGTGGGAGGCAAGGCAAGGGCAGATGCTCAGTGTGTGTTTGGCTGTGAAAGCACTGGGAAGGCAAGGTCAGAAACAGCAAGAGCTCTAAGCCCTTAGAGATATTAAGAGGGAAACATGGCTGGACGTTTTCACGTTGTGAGCTGGTTTGTGCCGAGAGTGAGAGTGAGCTTGAGAATGTGGAGAAATGGCTGGACGTTTTCACGTTGTGAGCTGCTCTGTTCCGAGAGTGAGAGTGAGCTTGCGAATGTGTCTTGGGAGTGGTGGGAGGCAAGGCAAGGGGAGATTCTTAGTGTATGTTTGGCTGTGAAAGCAGTGGCAAGGCAAGGTCAGAAACAGCAAGAGCTCTTAAGCCCTCAGAGCTGTGGTGTGGGAGAAATGGCTGGACATTAGCACTGTGGGAGCTGGTCTGTGCCGAGAGTGAGAGTGAGCTTGCGAATGTGTCTTGAGAGTGGTGGGAGGCAAGGCAAGGGCAGATGCTCAGTGTGTGTTTGGCTGTGAAAGCAGTGGCAAGGCAAGGTCAGAAACAGCAAGAGCTCTAAGCCCTTAGAGATATTAAGAGGGAAACATGGCTGGACGTTTTCACGTTGTGAGCTGGTTTGTGCCGAGAGTGAGAGTGAGCTTGAGAATGTGGAGAAATGGCTGGACGTTTTCACGTTGTGAGCTGCTCTGTTCCGAGAGTGAGAGTGAGCTTGCGAATGTGTCTTGGGAGTGGTGGGAGGCAAGGCAAGGGGAGATTCTTAGTGTATGTTTGGCTGTGAAAGCAGTGGCAAGGCAAGGTCAGAATCAGTAGGAGCTCTAAGCCCTCCGAGCTGTGGTGTGGGAGAAATGGCTGGACATTAGCACTGTGGGAGCTGGTCTGTGCCGAGAGTGAGAGTGAGCTTGCGAATGTGTCTTGAGAGTGGTGGGAGGCAAGGCAAGGGCAGATGCTCAGTGTGTGTTTGGCTGTGAAAGCAGTGGCAAGGCAAGGTCAGAAACAGCAAGAGCTCTAAGCCCTTAGAGATATTAAGAGGGAAACATGGCTGGACGTTTTCACGTTGTGAGCTGGTTTGTGCCGAGAGTGAGAGTGAGCTTGAGAATGTGGAGAAATGGCTGGACGTTTTCACGTTGTGAGCTGCTCTGTTCCGAGAGTGAGAGTGAGCTTGCGAATGTGTCTTGGGAGTGGTGGGAGGCAAGGCAAGGGGAGATTCTTAGTGTATGTTTGGCTGTGAAAGCAGTGGCAAGGCAAGGTCAGAATCAGTAGGAGCTCTAAGCCCTCAGAGCTGTGGTGTGGGAGAAATGGCTGGACATTAGCACTGTGGGAGCTGGTCTGTGCCGAGAGTGAGAGTGAGCTTGCGAATGTGTCTTGAGAGTGGTGGGAGGCAAGGCAAGGGCAGATGCTCAGTGTGTGTTTGGCTGTGAAAGCAGTGGCAAGGCAAGGTCAGAAACAGCAAGAGCTCTAAGCCCTTAGAGATATTAAGAGGGAAACATGGCTGGACGTTTTCACGTTGTGAGCTGGTTTGTGCCGAGAGTGAGAGTGAGCTTGAGAATGTGGAGAAATGGCTGGACGTTTTCACGTTGTGAGCTGCTCTGTTCCGAGAGTGAGAGTGAGCTTGCGAATGTGTCTTGGGAGTGGTGGGAGGCAAGGCAAGGGGAGATTCTTAGTGTATGTTTGGCTGTGAAAGCAGTGGCAAGGCAAGGTCAGAATCAGTAGGAGCTCTAAGCCCTCCGAGCTGTGGTGTGGGAGAAATGGCTGGACATTAGCACTGTGGGAGCTGGTCTGTGCCGAGAGTGAGAGTGAGCTTGCGAATGTGTCTTGAGAGTGGTGGGAGGCAAGGCAAGGGCAGATGCTCAGTGTGTGTTTGGCTGTGAAAGCAGTGGGAAGGCAAGGTCAGAAACAGCAAGAGCTCTAAGCCCTTAGAGATATTAAGAGGGAAACATGGCTGGACGTTTTCACGTTGTGAGCTGGTTTGTGCCGAGAGTGAGAGTGAGCTTGAGAATGTGGAGAAATGGCTGGACGTTTTCACGTTGTGAGCTGCTCTGTTCCGAGAGTGAGAGTGAGCTTGCGAATGTGTCTTGGGAGTGGTGGGAGGCAAGGCAAGGGGAGATTCTTAGTGTATGTTTGGCTGTGAAAGCAGTGGCAAGGCAAGGTCAGAAACAGCAAGAGCTCTTAAGCCCTCAGAGCTGTGGTGTGGGAGAAATGGCTGGACATTAGCACTGTGGGAGCTGGTCTGTGCCGAGAGTGAGAGTGAGCTTGCGAATGTGTCTTGAGAGTGGTGGGAGGCAAGGCAAGGGCAGATGCTCAGTGTGAGTTTGGCTGTGAAAGCAGTGGGAAGGCAAGGTCAGAAACAGCAAGAGCTCTAAGCCCTTAGAGATATTAAGAGGGAAACATGGCTGGACGTTTTCACGTTGTGAGCTGGTTTGTGCCGAGAGTGAGAGTGAGCTTGAGAATGTGGAGAAATGGCTGGACGTTTTCACGTTGTGAGCTGCTCTGTTCCGAGAGTGAGAGTGAGCTTGCGAATGTGTCTTGGGAGTGGTGGGAGGCAAGGCAAGGGGAGATTCTTAGTGTATGTTTGGCTGTGAAAGCAGTGGCAAGGCAAGGTCAGAATCAGTAGGAGCTCTAAGCCCTCAGAGCTGTGGTGTGGGAGAAATGGCTGGACATTAGCACTGTGGGAGCTGGTCTGTGCCGAGAGTGAGAGTGAGCTTGCGAATGTGTCTTGAGAGTGGTGGGAGGCAAGGCAAGGGCAGATGCTCAGTGTGTGTTTGGCTGTGAAAGCACTGGGAAGGCAAGGTCAGAAACAGCAAGAGCTCTAAGCCCTTAGAGATATTAAGAGGGAAACATGGCTGGACGTTTTCACGTTGTGAGCTGGTTTGTGCCGAGAGTGAGAGTGAGCTTGAGAATGTGGAGAAATGGCTGAACGTTTTCACGTTGTGAGCTGCTCTGTTCCGAGAGTGAGAGTGAGCTTGCGAATGTGTCTTGGGAGTGGTGGGAGGCAAGGCAAGGGGAGATTCTTAGTGTATGTTTGGCTGTGAAAGCAGTGGCAAGGCAAGGTCAGAATCAGTAGGAGCTCTAAGCCCTCCGAGCTGTGGTGTGGGAGAAATGGCTGGACATTAGCACTGTGGGAGCTGGTCTGTGCCGAGAGTGAGAGTGAGCTTGCGAATGTGTCTTGAGAGTGGTGGGAGGCAAGGCAAGGGCAGATGCTCAGTGTGTGTTTGGCTGTGAAAGCAGTGGGAAGGCAAGGTCAGAAACAGCAAGAGCTCTAAGCCCTTAGAGATATTAAGAGGGAAACATGGCTGGACGTTTTCACGTTGTGAGCTGGTTTGTGCCGAGAGTGAGAGTGAGCTTGAGAATGTGGAGAAATGGCTGGACGTTTTCACGTTGTGAGCTGCTCTGTTCCGAGAGTGAGAGTGAGCTTGCGAATGTGTCTTGGGAGTGGTGGGAGGCAAGGCAAGGGGAGATTCTTAGTGTATGTTTGGCTGTGAAAGCAGTGGCAAGGCAAGGTCAGAATCAGTAGGAGCTCTAAGCCCTCCGAGCTGTGGTGTGGGAGAAATGGCTGGACATTAGCACTGTGGGAGCTGGTCTGTGCCGAGAGTGAGAGTGAGCTTGCGAATGTGTCTTGAGAGTGGTGGGAGGCAAGGCAAGGGCAGATGCTCAGTGTGTGTTTGGCTGTGAAAGCACTGGGAAGGCAAGGTCAGAAACAGCAAGAGCTCTAAGCCCTTAGAGATATTAAGAGGGAAACATGGCTGGACGTTTTCACGTTGTGAGCTGGTTTGTGCCGAGAGTGAGAGTGAGCTTGAGAATGTGGAGAAATGGCTGGACGTTTTCACGTTGTGAGCTGCTCTGTTCCGAGAGTGAGAGTGAGCTTGCGAATGTGTCTTGGGAGTGGTGGGAGGCAAGGCAAGGGGAGATTCTTAGTGTATGTTTGGCTGTGAAAGCAGTGGCAAGGCAAGGTCAGAATCAGTAGGAGCTCTAAGCCCTCCGAGCTGTGGTGTGGGAGAAATGGCTGGACATTAGCACTGTGGGAGCTGGTCTGTGCCGAGAGTGAGAGTGAGCTTGCGAATGTGTCTTGAGAGTGGTGGGAGGCAAGGCAAGGGCAGATGCTCAGTGTGTGTTTGGCTGTGAAAGCAGTGGCAAGGCAAGGTCAGAAACAGCAAGAGCTCTAAGCCCTTAGAGATATTAAGAGGGAAACATGGCTGGACGTTTTCACGTTGTGAGCTGGTTTGTGCCGAGAGTGAGAGTGAGCTTGAGAATGTGGAGAAATGGCTGGACGTTTTCACGTTGTGAGCTGCTCTGTTCCGAGAGTGAGAGTGAGCTTGCGAATGTGTCTTGGGAGTGGTGGGAGGCAAGGCAAGGGGAGATTCTTAGTGTATGTTTGGCTGTGAAAGCAGTGGCAAGGCAAGGTCAGAAACAGCAAGAGCTCTTAAGCCCTCAGAGCTGTGGTGTGGGAGAAATGGCTGGACATTAGCACTGTGGGAGCTGGTCTGTGCCGAGAGTGAGAGTGAGCTTGCGAATGTGTCTTGAGAGTGGTGGGAGGCAAGGCAAGGGCAGATGCTCAGTGTGTGTTTGGCTGTGAAAGCAGTGGCAAGGCAAGGTCAGAAACAGCAAGAGCTCTAAGCCCTTAGAGATATTAAGAGGGAAACATGGCTGGACGTTTTCACGTTGTGAGCTGGTTTGTGCCGAGAGTGAGAGTGAGCTTGAGAATGTGGAGAAATGGCTGGACGTTTTCACGTTGTGAGCTGCTCTGTTCCGAGAGTGAGAGTGAGCTTGCGAATGTGTCTTGGGAGTGGTGGGAGGCAAGGCAAGGGGAGATTCTTAGTGTATGTTTGGCTGTGAAAGCAGTGGCAAGGCAAGGTCAGAATCAGTAGGAGCTCTAAGCCCTCAGAGCTGTGGTGTGGGAGAAATGGCTGGACATTAGCACTGTGGGAGCTGGTCTGTGCCGAGAGTGAGAGTGAGCTTGCGAATGTGTCTTGAGAGTGGTGGGAGGCAAGGCAAGGGCAGATGCTCAGTGTGTGTTTGGCTGTGAAAGCAGTGGGAAGGCAAGGTCAGAAACAGCAAGAGCTCTAAGCCCTTAGAGATATTAAGAGGGAAACATGGCTGGACGTTTTCACGTTGTGAGCTGGTTTGTGCCGAGAGTGAGAGTGAGCTTGAGAATGTGGAGAAATGGCTGGACGTTTTCACGTTGTGAGCTGCTCTGTTCCGAGAGTGAGAGTGAGCTTGCGAATGTGTCTTGGGAGTGGTGGGAGGCAAGGCAAGGGGAGATTCTTAGTGTATGTTTGGCTGTGAAAGCAGTGGCAAGGCAAGGTCAGAATCAGTAGGAGCTCTAAGCCCTCCGAGCTGTGGTGTGGGAGAAATGGCTGGACATTAGCACTGTGGGAGCTGGTCTGTGCCGAGAGTGAGAGTGAGCTTGCGAATGTGTCTTGAGAGTGGTGGGAGGCAAGGCAAGGGCAGATGCTCAGTGTGTGTTTGGCTGTGAAAGCACTGGGAAGGCAAGGTCAGAAACAGCAAGAGCTCTAAGCCCTTAGAGATATTAAGAGGGAAACATGGCTGGACGTTTTCACGTTGTGAGCTGGTTTGTGCCGAGAGTGAGAGTGAGCTTGAGAATGTGGAGAAATGGCTGGACGTTTTCACGTTGTGAGCTGCTCTGTTCCGAGAGTGAGAGTGAGCTTGCGAATGTGTCTTGGGAGTGGTGGGAGGCAAGGCAAGGGGAGATTCTTAGTGTATGTTTGGCTGTGAAAGCAGTGGCAAGGCAAGGTCAGAATCAGTAGGAGCTCTAAGCCCTCCGAGCTGTGGTGTGGGAGAAATGGCTGGACATTAGCACTGTGGGAGCTGGTCTGTGCCGAGAGTGAGAGTGAGCTTGCGAATGTGTCTTGAGAGTGGTGGGAGGCAAGGCAAGGGCAGATGCTCAGTGTGTGTTTGGCTGTGAAAGCAGTGGGAAGGCAAGGTCAGAAACAGCAAGAGCTCTAAGCCCTTAGAGATATTAAGAGGGAAACATGGCTGGACGTTTTCACGTTGTGAGCTGGTTTGTGCCGAGAGTGAGAGTGAGCTTGAGAATGTGGAGAAATGGCTGGACGTTTTCACGTTGTGAGCTGCTCTGTTCCGAGAGTGAGAGTGAGCTTGCGAATGTGTCTTGGGAGTGGTGGGAGGCAAGGCAAGGGGAGATTCTTAGTGTATGTTTGGCTGTGAAAGCAGTGGCAAGGCAAGGTCAGAAACAGCAAGAGCTCTTAAGCCCTCAGAGCTGTGGTGTGG
Organism: Pelecanus crispus; assembly: GCF_030463565.1. Lineage (NCBI taxonomy): Eukaryota > Metazoa > Chordata > Aves > Pelecaniformes > Pelecanidae > Pelecanus > Pelecanus crispus. The sequence continues at coordinate 22,411,476 of NC_134646.1, forward strand.
GAGAAATGGCTGGACATTAGCACTGTGGGAGCTGGTCTGTGCCGAGAGTGAGAGTGAGCTTGCGAATGTGTCTTGAGAGTGGTGGGAGGCAAGGCAAGGGCAGATGCTCAGTGTGTGTTTGGCTGTGAAAGCAGTGGCAAGGCAAGGTCAGAAACAGCAAGAGCTCTAAGCCCTTAGAGATATTAAGAGGGAAACATGGCTGGACGTTTTCACGTTGTGAGCTGGTTTGTGCCGAGAGTGAGAGTGAGCTTGAGAATGTGGAGAAATGGCTGGACGTTTTCACGTTGTGAGCTGCTCTGTTCCGAGAGTGAGAGTGAGCTTGCGAATGTGTCTTGGGAGTGGTGGGAGGCAAGGCAAGGGGAGATTCTTAGTGTATGTTTGGCTGTGAAAGCAGTGGCAAGGCAAGGTCAGAATCAGTAGGAGCTCTAAGCCCTCAGAGCTGTGGTGTGGGAGAAATGGCTGGACATTAGCACTGTGGGAGCTGGTCTGTGCCGAGAGTGAGAGTGAGCTTGCGAATGTGTCTTGAGAGTGGTGGGAGGCAAGGCAAGGGCAGATGCTCAGTGTGTGTTTGGCTGTGAAAGCACTGGGAAGGCAAGGTCAGAAACAGCAAGAGCTCTAAGCCCTTAGAGATATTAAGAGGGAAACATGGCTGGACGTTTTCACGTTGTGAGCTGGTTTGTGCCGAGAGTGAGAGTGAGCTTGAGAATGTGGAGAAATGGCTGGACGTTTTCACGTTGTGAGCTGCTCTGTTCCGAGAGTGAGAGTGAGCTTGCGAATGTGTCTTGGGAGTGGTGGGAGGCAAGGCAAGGGGAGATTCTTAGTGTATGTTTGGCTGTGAAAGCAGTGGCAAGGCAAGGTCAGAATCAGTAGGAGCTCTAAGCCCTCAGAGCTGTGGTGTGGGAGAAATGGCTGGACATTAGCACTGTGGGAGCTGGTCTGTGCCGAGAGTGAGAGTGAGCTTGCGAATGTGTCTTGAGAGTGGTGGGAGGCAAGGCAAGGGCAGATGCTCAGTGTGTGTTTGGCTGTGAAAGCAGTGGCAAGGCAAGGTCAGAAACAGCAAGAGCTCTAAGCCCTTAGAGATATTAAGAGGGAAACATGGCTGGACGTTTTCACGTTGTGAGCTGGTTTGTGCCGAGAGTGAGAGTGAGCTTGAGAATGTGGAGAAATGGCTGGACGTTTTCACGTTGTGAGCTGCTCTGTTCCGAGAGTGAGAGTGAGCTTGCGAATGTGTCTTGGGAGTGGTGGGAGGCAAGGCAAGGGGAGATTCTTAGTGTATGTTTGGCTGTGAAAGCAGTGGCAAGGCAAGGTCAGAATCAGTAGGAGCTCTAAGCCCTCCGAGCTGTGGTGTGGGAGAAATGGCTGGACATTAGCACTGTGGGAGCTGGTCTGTGCCGAGAGTGAGAGTGAGCTTGCGAATGTGTCTTGAGAGTGGTGGGAGGCAAGGCAAGGGCAGATGCTCAGTGTGTGTTTGGCTGTGAAAGCAGTGGCAAGGCAAGGTCAGAAACAGCAAGAGCTCTAAGCCCTTAGAGATATTAAGAGGGAAACATGGCTGGACGTTTTCACGTTGTGAGCTGGTTTGTGCCGAGAGTGAGAGTGAGCTTGAGAATGTGGAGAAATGGCTGGACGTTTTCACGTTGTGAGCTGCTCTGTTCCGAGAGTGAGAGTGAGCTTGCGAATGTGTCTTGGGAGTGGTGGGAGGCAGGCAAGGGGAGATTCTTAGTGTATGTTTGGCTGTGAAAGCAGTGGCAAGGCAAGGTCAGAATCAGTAGGAGCTCTAAGCCCTCCGAGCTGTGGTGTGGGAGAAATGGCTGGACATTAGCACTGTGGGAGCTGGTCTGTGCCGAGAGTGAGAGTGAGCTTGCGAATGTGTCTTGAGAGTGGTGGGAGGCAAGGCAAGGGCAGATGCTCAGTGTGTGTTTGGCTGTGAAAGCACTGGGAAGGCAAGGTCAGAAACAGCAAGAGCTCTAAGCCCTTAGAGATATTAAGAGGGAAACATGGCTGGACGTTTTCACGTTGTGAGCTGGTTTGTGCCGAGAGTGAGAGTGAGCTTGAGAATGTGGAGAAATGGCTGGACGTTTTCACGTTGTGAGCTGCTCTGTTCCGAGAGTGAGAGTGAGCTTGCGAATGTGTCTTGGGAGTGGTGGGAGGCAAGGCAAGGGGAGATTCTTAGTGTATGTTTGGCTGTGAAAGCAGTGGCAAGGCAAGGTCAGAAACAGCAAGAGCTCTTAAGCCCTCAGAGCTGTGGTGTGGGAGAAATGGCTGGACATTAGCACTGTGGGAGCTGGTCTGTGCCGAGAGTGAGAGTGAGCTTGCGAATGTGTCTTGAGAGTGGTGGGAGGCAAGGCAAGGGCAGATGCTCAGTGTGTGTTTGGCTGTGAAAGCAGTGGCAAGGCAAGGTCAGAAACAGCAAGAGCTCTAAGCCCTTAGAGATATTAAGAGGGAAACATGGCTGGACGTTTTCACGTTGTGAGCTGGTTTGTGCCGAGAGTGAGAGTGAGCTTGAGAATGTGGAGAAATGGCTGGACGTTTTCACGTTGTGAGCTGCTCTGTTCCGAGAGTGAGAGTGAGCTTGCGAATGTGTCTTGGGAGTGGTGGGAGGCAAGGCAAGGGGAGATTCTTAGTGTATGTTTGGCTGTGAAAGCAGTGGCAAGGCAAGGTCAGAATCAGTAGGAGCTCTAAGCCCTCAGAGCTGTGGTGTGGGAGAAATGGCTGGACATTAGCACTGTGGGAGCTGGTCTGTGCCGAGAGTGAGAGTGAGCTTGCGAATGTGTCTTGAGAGTGGTGGGAGGCAAGGCAAGGGCAGATGCTCAGTGTGTGTTTGGCTGTGAAAGCAGTGGCAAGGCAAGGTCAGAAACAGCAAGAGCTCTAAGCCCTTAGAGATATTAAGAGGGAAACATGGCTGGACGTTTTCACGTTGTGAGCTGGTTTGTGCCGAGAGTGAGAGTGAGCTTGAGAATGTGGAGAAATGGCTGGACGTTTTCACGTTGTGAGCTGCTCTGTTCCGAGAGTGAGAGTGAGCTTGCGAATGTGTCTTGGGAGTGGTGGGAGGCAAGGCAAGGGGAGATTCTTAGTGTATGTTTGGCTGTGAAAGCAGTGGCAAGGCAAGGTCAGAATCAGTAGGAGCTCTAAGCCCTCAGAGCTGTGGTGTGGGAGAAATGGCTGGACATTAGCACTGTGGGAGCTGGTCTGTGCCGAGAGTGAGAGTGAGCTTGCGAATGTGTCTTGAGAGTGGTGGGAGGCAAGGCAAGGGCAGATGCTCAGTGTGTGTTTGGCTGTGAAAGCAGTGGCAAGGCAAGGTCAGAAACAGCAAGAGCTCTAAGCCCTTAGAGATATTAAGAGGGAAACATGGCTGGACGTTTTCACGTTGTGAGCTGGTTTGTGCCGAGAGTGAGAGTGAGCTTGAGAATGTGGAGAAATGGCTGGACGTTTTCACGTTGTGAGCTGCTCTGTTCCGAGAGTGAGAGTGAGCTTGCGAATGTGTCTTGGGAGTGGTGGGAGGCAAGGCAAGGGGAGATTCTTAGTGTATGTTTGGCTGTGAAAGCAGTGGCAAGGCAAGGTCAGAATCAGTAGGAGCTCTAAGCCCTCCGAGCTGTGGTGTGGGAGAAATGGCTGGACATTAGCACTGTGGGAGCTGGTCTGTGCCGAGAGTGAGAGTGAGCTTGCGAATGTGTCTTGAGAGTGGTGGGAGGCAAGGCAAGGGCAGATGCTCAGTGTGTGTTTGGCTGTGAAAGCAGTGGGAAGGCAAGGTCAGAAACAGCAAGAGCTCTAAGCCCTTAGAGATATTAAGAGGGAAACATGGCTGGACGTTTTCACGTTGTGAGCTGGTTTGTGCCGAGAGTGAGAGTGAGCTTGAGAATGTGGAGAAATGGCTGGACGTTTTCACGTTGTGAGCTGCTCTGTTCCGAGAGTGAGAGTGAGCTTGCGAATGTGTCTTGGGAGTGGTGGGAGGCAAGGCAAGGGGAGATTCTTAGTGTATGTTTGGCTGTGAAAGCAGTGGCAAGGCAAGGTCAGAAACAGCAAGAGCTCTTAAGCCCTCAGAGCTGTGGTGTGGGAGAAATGGCTGGACATTAGCACTGTGGGAGCTGGTCTGTGCCGAGAGTGAGAGTGAGCTTGCGAATGTGTCTTGAGAGTGGTGGGAGGCAAGGCAAGGGCAGATGCTCAGTGTGTGTTTGGCTGTGAAAGCAGTGGGAAGGCAAGGTCAGAAACAGCAAGAGCTCTAAGCCCTTAGAGATATTAAGAGGGAAACATGGCTGGACGTTTTCACGTTGTGAGCTGGTTTGTGCCGAGAGTGAGAGTGAGCTTGAGAATGTGGAGAAATGGCTGGACGTTTTCACGTTGTGAGCTGCTCTGTTCCGAGAGTGAGAGTGAGCTTGCGAATGTGTCTTGGGAGTGGTGGGAGGCAAGGCAAGGGGAGATTCTTAGTGTATGTTTGGCTGTGAAAGCAGTGGCAAGGCAAGGTCAGAATCAGTAGGAGCTCTAAGCCCTCAGAGCTGTGGTGTGGGAGAAATGGCTGGACATTAGCACTGTGGGGAGCTGGTCTGTGCCGAGAGTGAGAGTGAGCTTGCGAATGTGTCTTGAGAGTGGTGGGAGGCAAGGCAAGGGCAGATGCTCAGTGTGTGTTTGGCTGTGAAAGCACTGGGAAGGCAAGGTCAGAAACAGCAAGAGCTCTAAGCCCTTAGAGATATTAAGAGGGAAACATGGCTGGACGTTTTCACGTTGTGAGCTGGTTTGTGCCGAGAGTGAGAGTGAGCTTGAGAATGTGGAGAAATGGCTGAACGTTTTCACGTTGTGAGCTGCTCTGTTCCGAGAGTGAGAGTGAGCTTGCGAATGTGTCTTGGGAGTGGTGGGAGGCAAGGCAAGGGGAGATTCTTAGTGTATGTTTGGCTGTGAAAGCAGTGGCAAGGCAAGGTCAGAATCAGTAGGAGCTCTAAGCCCTCAGAGCTGTGGTGTGGGAGAAATGGCTGGACATTAGCACTGTGGGAGCTGGTCTGTGCCGAGAGTGAGAGTGAGCTTGCGAATGTGTCTTGAGAGTGGTGGGAGGCAAGGCAAGGGCAGATGCTCAGTGTGTGTTTGGCTGTGAAAGCAGTGGGAAGGCAAGGTCAGAAACAGCAAGAGCTCTAAGCCCTTAGAGATATTAAGAGGGAAACATGGCTGGACGTTTTCACGTTGTGAGCTGGTTTGTGCCGAGAGTGAGAGTGAGCTTGAGAATGTGGAGAAATGGCTGGACGTTTTCACGTTGTGAGCTGCTCTGTTCCGAGAGTGAGAGTGAGCTTGCGAATGTGTCTTGGGAGTGGTGGGAGGCAAGGCAAGGGGAGATTCTTAGTGTATGTTTGGCTGTGAAAGCAGTGGCAAGGCAAGGGTCAGAATCAGTAGGAGCTCTAAGCCCTCCGAGCTGTGGTGTGGGAGAAATGGCTGGACATTAGCACTGTGGGAGCTGGTCTGTGCCGAGAGTGAGAGTGAGCTTGCGAATGTGTCTTGAGAGTGGTGGGAGGCAAGGCAAGGGCAGATGCTCAGTGTGTGTTTGGCTGTGAAAGCAGTGGCAAGGCGAAGGTCGAAACAGCAAGAGCTCTAAGCCCTTAGAGATATTAAGAGGGAAACATGGCTGGACGTTTTCACGTTGTGAGCTGGTTTGTGCCGAGAGTGAGAGTGAGCTTGAGAATGTGGAGAAATGGCTGGACGTTTTCACGTTGTGAGCTGCTCTGTTCCGAGAGTGAGAGTGAGCTTGCGAATGTGTCTTGGGAGTGGTGGGAGGCAAGGCAAGGGGAGATTCTTAGTGTATGTTTGGCTGTGAAAGCAGTGGCAAGGCAAGGTCAGAATCAGTAGGAGCTCTAAGCCCTCCGAGCTGTGGTGTGGGAGAAATGGCTGGACATTAGCACTGTGGGAGCTGGTCTGTGCCGAGAGTGAGAGTGAGCTTGCGAATGTGTCTTGAGAGTGGTGGGAGGCAAGGCAAGGGCAGATGCTCAGTGTGTGTTTGGCTGTGAAAGCACTGGGAAGGCAAGGTCAGAAACAGCAAGAGCTCTAAGCCCTTAGAGATATTAAGAGGGAAACATGGCTGGACGTTTTCACGTTGTGAGCTGGTTTGTGCCGAGAGTGAGAGTGAGCTTGAGAATGTGGAGAAATGGCTGGACGTTTTCACGTTGTGAGCTGCTCTGTTCCGAGAGTGAGAGTGAGCTTGCGAATGTGTCTTGGGAGTGGTGGGAGGCAAGGCAAGGGGAGATTCTTAGTGTATGTTTGGCTGTGAAAGCAGTGGCAAGGCAAGGTCAGAAACAGCAAGAGCTCTTAAGCCCTCAGAGCTGTGGTGTGGGAGAAATGGCTGGACATTAGCACTGTGGGAGCTGGTCTGTGCCGAGAGTGAGAGTGAGCTTGCGAATGTGTCTTGAGAGTGGTGGGAGGCAAGGCAAGGGCAGATGCTCAGTGTGTGTTTGGCTGTGAAAGCAGTGGCAAGGCAAGGTCAGAAACAGCAAGAGCTCTAAGCCCTTAGAGATATTAAGAGGGAAACATGGCTGGACGTTTTCACGTTGTGAGCTGGTTTGTGCCGAGAGTGAGAGTGAGCTTGAGAATGTGGAGAAATGGCTGGACGTTTTCACGTTGTGAGCTGCTCTGTTCCGAGAGTGAGAGTGAGCTTGCGAATGTGTCTTGGGAGTGGTGGGAGGCAAGGCAAGGGGAGATTCTTAGTGTATGTTTGGCTGTGAAAGCAGTGGCAAGGCAAGGTCAGAATCAGTAGGAGCTCTAAGCCCTCAGAGCTGTGGTGTGGGAGAAATGGCTGGACATTAGCACTGTGGGAGCTGGTCTGTGCCGAGAGTGAGAGTGAGCTTGCGAATGTGTCCTTGAGAGTGGTGGGAGGCAAGGCAAGGGCAGATGCTCAGTGTGTGTTTGGCTGTGAAAGCAGTGGCAAGGCAAGGTCAGAAACAGCAAGAGCTCTAAGCCCTTAGAGATATTAAGAGGGAAACATGGCTGGACGTTTTCACGTTGTGAGCTGGTTTGTGCCGAGAGTGAGAGTGAGCTTGAGAATGTGGAGAAATGGCTGGACGTTTTCACGTTGTGAGCTGCTCTGTTCCGAGAGTGAGAGTGAGCTTGCGAATGTGTCTTGGGAGTGGTGGGAGGCAAGGCAAGGGGAGATTCTTAGTGTATGTTTGGCTGTGAAAGCAGTGGCAAGGCAAGGTCAGAATCAGTAGGGAGCTCTAAGCCCTCCGAGCTGTGGTGTGGGAGAAATGGCTGGACATTAGCACTGTGGGAGCTGGTCTGTGCCGAGAGTGAGAGTGAGCTTGCGAATGTGTCTTGAGAGTGGTGGGAGGCAAGGCAAGGGCAGATGCTCAGTGTGTGTTTGGCTGTGAAAGCAGTGGGAAGGCAAGGTCAGAAACAGCAAGAGCTCTAAGCCCTTAGAGATATTAAGAGGGAAACATGGCTGGACGTTTTCACGTTGTGAGCTGGTTTGTGCCGAGAGTGAGAGTGAGCTTGAGAATGTGGAGAAATGGCTGGACGTTTTCACGTTGTGAGCTGCTCTGTTCCGAGAGTGAGAGTGAGCTTGCGAATGTGTCTTGGGAGTGGTGGGAGGCAAGGCAAGGGGAGATTCTTAGTGTATGTTTGGCTGTGAAAGCAGTGGCAAGGCAAGGTCAGAAACAGCAAGAGCTCTTAAGCCCTCAGAGCTGTGGTGTGGGAGAAATGGCTGGACATTAGCACTGTGGGAGCTGGTCTGTGCCGAGAGTGAGAGTGAGCTTGCGAATGTGTCTTGAGAGTGGTGGGAGGCAAGGCAAGGGCAGATGCTCAGTGTGTGTTTGGCTGTGAAAGCAGTGGGAAGGCAAGGTCAGAAACAGCAAGAGCTCTAAGCCCTTAGAGATATTAAGAGGGAAACATGGCTGGACGTTTTCACGTTGTGAGCTGGTTTGTGCCGAGAGTGAGAGTGAGCTTGAGAATGTGGAGAAATGGCTGGACGTTTTCACGTTGTGAGCTGCTCTGTTCCGAGAGTGAGAGTGAGCTTGCGAATGTGTCTCGGGAGTGGTGGGAGGCAAGGCAAGGGGAGATTCTTAGTGTATGTTTGGCTGTGAAAGCAGTGGCAAGGCAAGGTCAGAATCAGTAGGAGCTCTAAGCCCTCAGAGCTGTGGGTGTGGGAGAAATGGCTGGACATTAGCACTGTGGGAGCTGGTCTGTGCCGAGAGTGAGAGTGAGCTTGCGAATGTGTCTTGAGAGTGGTGGGAGGCAAGGCAAGGGCAGATGCTCAGTGTGTGTTTGGCTGTGAAAGCACTGGGAAGGCAAGGTCAGAAACAGCAAGAGCTCTAAGCCCTTAGAGATATTAAGAGGGAAACATGGCTGGACGTTTTCACGTTGTGAGCTGGTTTGTGCCGAGAGTGAGAGTGAGCTTGAGAATGTGGAGAAATGGCTGAACGTTTTCACGTTGTGAGCTGCTCTGTTCCGAGAGTGAGAGTGAGCTTGCGAATGTGTCTTGGGAGTGGTGGGAGGCAAGGCAAGGGGAGATTCTTAGTGTATGTTTGGCTGTGAAAGCAGTGGCAAGGCAAGGTCAGAATCAGTAGGAGCTCTAAGCCCTCAGAGCTGTGGTGTGGGAGAAATGGCTGGACATTAGCACTGTGGGAGCTGGTCTGTGCCGAGAGTGAGAGTGAGCTTGCGAATGTGTCTTGAGAGTGGTGGGAGGCAAGGCAAGGGCAGATGCTCAGTGTGTGTTTGGCTGTGAAAGCAGTGGCAAGGCAAGGTCAGAAACAGCAAGAGCTCTAAGCCCTTAGAGATATTAAGAGGGAAACATGGCTGGACGTTTTCACGTTGTGAGCTGGTTTGTGCCGAGAGTGAGAGTGAGCTTGAGAATGTGGAGAAATGGCTGAACGTTTTCACGTTGTGAGCTGCTCTGTTCCGAGAGTGAGAGTGAGCTTGCGAATGTGTCTTGGGAGTGGTGGGAGGCAAGGCAAGGGCAGATTCTTAGTGTATGTTTGGCTGTGAAAGCACTGGCAAGGCAAGGTCAGAAACAGCAAGAGCTCTTAAGCCCTCAGAGCTGTGGTGTGGGAGAAATGGCTGGACATTAGCACTGTGGGAGCTGGTCTGTGCCGAGAGTGAGAGTGAGCTTGCGAATGTGTCTTGAGAGTGGTGGGAGGCAAGGCAAGGGCAGATGCTCAGTGTGTGTTTGGCTGTGAAAGCAGTGGCAAGGCAAGGTCAGAAACAGCAAGAGCTCTAAGCCCTTAGAGATATTAAGAGGGAAACATGGCTGGACGTTTTCACGTTGTGAGCTGGTTTGTGCCGAGAGTGAGAGTGAGCTTGAGAATGTGGAGAAATGGCTGGACGTTTTCACGTTGTGAGCTGCTCTGTTCCGAGAGTGAGAGTGAGCTTGCGAATGTGTCTTGGGAGTGGTGGGAGGCAAGGCAAGGGGAGATTCTTAGTGTATGTTTGGCTGTGAAAGCAGTGGCAAGGCAAGGTCAGAATCAGTAGGAGCTCTAAGCCCTCAGAGCTGTGGTGTGGGAGAAATGGCTGGACATTAGCACTGTGGGAGCTGGTCTGTGCCGAGAGTGAGAGTGAGCTTGCGAATGTGTCTTGAGAGTGGTGGGAGGCAAGGCAAGGGCAGATGCTCAGTGTGTGTTTGGCTGTGAAAGCAGTGGCAAGGCAAGGTCAGAAACAGCAAGAGCTCTAAGCCCTTAGAGATATTAAGAGGGAAACATGGCTGGACGTTTTCACGTTGTGAGCTGGTTTGTGCCGAGAGTGAGAGTGAGCTTGAGAATGTGGAGAAATGGCTGGACGTTTTCACGTTGTGAGCTGCTCTGTTCCGAGAGTGAGAGTGAGCTTGCGAATGTGTCTTGGGAGTGGTGGGAGGCAAGGCAAGGGGAGATTCTTAGTGTATGTTTGGCTGTGAAAGCAGTGGCAAGGCAAGGTCAGAATCAGTAGGAGCTCTAAGCCCTCCGAGCTGTGGTGTGGGAGAAATGGCTGGACATTAGCACTGTGGGAGCTGGTCTGTGCCGAGAGTGAGAGTGAGCTTGCGAATGTGTCTTGAGAGTGGTGGGAGGCAAGGCAAGGGCAGATGCTCAGTGTGTGTTTGGCTGTGAAAGCACTGGCAAGGCAAGGTCAGAAACAGCAAGAGCTCTAAGCCCTTAGAGATATTAAGAGGGAAACATGGCTGGACGTTTTCACGTTGTGAGCTGGTTTGTGCCGAGAGTGAGAGTGAGCTTGAGAATGTGGAGAAATGGCTGGACGTTTTCACGTTGTGAGCTGCTCTGTTCCGAGAGTGAGAGTGAGCTTGCGAATGTGTCTTGGGAGTGGTGGGAGGCAAGGCAAGGGGAGATTCTTAGTGTGTGTTTGGCTGTGAAAGCAGTGGCAAGGCAAGGTCAGAAACAGCAAGAGCTCTAAGCCCTTAGAGATATTAAGAGGGAAACATGGCTGGACGTTTTCACGTTGTGAGCTGGTTTGTGCCGAGAGTGAGAGTGAGCTTGAGAATGTGGAGAAATGGCTGGACGTTTTCACGTTGTGAGCTGCTCTGTTCCGAGAGTGAGAGTGAGCTTGCGAATGTGTCTTGGGAGTGGTGGGAGGCAAGGCAAGGGGAGATTCTTAGTGTATGTTTGGCTGTGAAAGCAGTGGCAAGGCAAGGTCAGAATCAGTAGGAGCTCTAAGCCCTCCGAGCTGTGGTGTGGAGAAATGGCTGGACATTAGCACTGTGGGAGCTGGTCTGTGCCGAGAGTGAGAGTGAGCTTGCGAATGTGTCTTGAGAGTGGTGGGAGGCAAGGCAAGGGCAGATGCTCAGTGTGTGTTTGGCTGTGAAAGCACTGGGAAGGCAAGGTCAGAAACAGCAAGAGCTCTAAGCCCTTAGAGATATTAAGAGGGAAACATGGCTGGACGTTTTCACGTTGTGAGCTGGTTTGTGCCGAGAGTGAGAGTGAGCTTGAGAATGTGGAGAAATGGCTGGACGTTTTCACGTTGTGAGCTGCTCTGTTCCGAGAGTGAGAGTGAGCTTGCGAATGTGTCTTGGGAGTGGTGGGAGGCAAGGCAAGGGAGATTCTTAGTGTATGTTTGGCTGTGAAAGCAGTGGCAAGGCAAGGTCAGAAACAGCAAGAGCTCTTAAGCCCTCAGAGCTGTGGTGTGGGAGAAATGGCTGGACATTAGCACTGTGGGAGCTGGTCTGTGCCGAGAGTGAGAGTGAGCTTGCGAATGTGTCTTGAGAGTGGTGGAGGCAAGGCAAGGGCAGATGCTCAGTGTGTGTTTGGCTGTGAAAGCAGTGGCAAGGCAAGGTCAGAAACAGCAAGAGCTCTAAGCCCTTAGAGATATTAAGAGGGAAACATGGCTGGACGTTTTCACGTTGTGAGCTGGTTTGTGCCGAGAGTGAGAGTGAGCTTGAGAATGTGGAGAAATGGCTGGACGTTTTCACGTTGTGAGCTGCTCTGTTCCGAGAGTGAGAGTGAGCTTGCGAATGTGTCTTGGGAGTGGTGGGAGGCAAGGCAAGGGGAGATTCTTAGTGTATGTTTGGCTGTGAAAGCAGTGGCAAGGCAAGGTCAGAATCAGTAGGAGCTCTAAGCCCTCAGAGCTGTGGTGTGGGAGAAATGGCTGGACATTAGCACTGTGGGAGCTGGTCTGTGCCGAGAGTGAGAGTGAGCTTGCGAATGTGTCTTGAGAGTGGTGGGAGGCAAGGCAAGGGCAGATGCTCAGTGTGTGTTTGGCTGTGAAAGCAGTGGCAAGGCAAGGTCAGAAACAGCAAGAGCTCTAAGCCCTTAGAGATATTAAGAGGGAAACATGGCTGGACGTTTTCACGTTGTGAGCTGGTTTGTGCCGAGAGTGAGAGTGAGCTTGAGAATGTGGAGAAATGGCTGGACGTTTTCACGTTGTGAGCTGCTCTGTTCCGAGAGTGAGAGTGAGCTTGCGAATGTGTCTTGGGAGTGGTGGGAGGCAAGGCAAGGGGAGATTCTTAGTGTATGTTTGGCTGTGAAAGCAGTGGCAAGGCAAGGTCAGAATCAGTAGGAGCTCTAAGCCCTCAGAGCTGTGGTGTGGGAGAAATGGCTGGACATTAGCACTGTGGGAGCTGGTCTGTGCCGAGAGTGAGAGTGAGCTTGCGAATGTGTCTTGAGAGTGGTGGGAGGCAAGGCAAGGGCAGATGCTCAGTGTGTGTTTGGCTGTGAAAGCAGTGGCAAGGCAAGGTCAGAAACAGCAAGAGCTCTAAGCCCTTAGAGATATTAAGAGGGAAACATGGCTGGACGTTTTCACGTTGTGAGCTGGTTTGTGCCGAGAGTGAGAGTGAGCTTGAGAATGTGGAGAAATGGCTGGACGTTTTCACGTTGTGAGCTGCTCTGTTCCGAGAGTGAGAGTGAGCTTGCGAATGTGTCTTGGGAGTGGTGGGAGGCAAGGCAAGGGGAGATTCTTAGTGTATGTTTGGCTGTGAAAGCAGTGGCAAGGCAAGGTCAGAATCAGCTAGGAGCTCTAAGCCCTCAGAGCTGTGGTGTGGGAGAAATGGCTGGACATTAGCACTGTGGGAGCTGGTCTGTGCCGAGAGTGAGAGTGAGCTTGCGAATGTGTCTTGAGAGTGGTGGGAGGCAAGGCAAGGGCAGATGCTCAGTGTGTGTTTGGCTGTGAAAGCAGTGGGAAGGCAAGGTCAGAAACAGCAAGAGCTCTAAGCCCTTAGAGATATTAAGAGGGAAACATGGCTGGACGTTTTCACGTTGTGAGCTGGTTTGTGCCGAGAGTGAGAGTGAGCTTGAGAATGTGGAGAAATGGCTGGACGTTTTCACGTTGTGAGCTGCTCTGTTCCGAGAGTGAGAGTGAGCTTGCGAATGTGTCTTGGGAGTGGTGGGAGGCAAGGCAAGGGGAGATTCTTAGTGTATGTTTGGCTGTGAAAGCAGTGGCAAGGCAAGGTCAGAAACAGCAGAGCTCTTAAGCCCTCAGAGCTGTGGTGTGGGAGAAATGGCTGGACATTAGCACTGTGGGAGCTGGTCTGTGCCGAGAGTGAGAGTGAGCTTGCGAATGTGTCTTGAGAGTGGTGGGAGGCAAGGCAAGGGCAGATGCTCAGTGTGTGTTTGGCTGTGAAAGCAGCTGGGAAGGCAAGGTCAGAAACAGCAAGAGCTCTAAGCCCTTAGAGATATTAAGAGGGAAACATGGCTGGACGTTTTCACGTTGTGAGCTGGTTTGTGCCGAGAGTGAGAGTGAGCTTGAGAATGTGGAGAAATGGCTGGACGTTTTCACGTTGTGAGCTGCTCTGTTCCGAGAGTGAGAGTGAGCTTGCGAATGTGTCTTGGGAGTGGTGGGAGGCAAGGCAAGGGGAGATTCTTAGTGTATGTTTGGCTGTGAAAGCAGTGGCAAGGCAAGGTCAGAATCAGTAGGAGCTCTAAGCCCTCAGAGCTGTGGTGTGGGAGAAATGGCTGGACATTAGCACTGTGGGAGCTGGTCTGTGCCGAGAGTGAGAGTGAGCTTGCGAATGTGTCTTGAGAGTGGTGGGAGGCAAGGCAAGGGCAGATGCTCAGTGTGTGTTTGGCTGTGAAAGCACTGGGCAAGGCAAGGTCAGAAACAGCAAGAGCTCTAAGCCCTTAGAGATATTAAGAGGGAAACATGGCTGGACGTTTTCACGTTGTGAGCTGGTTTGTGCCGAGAGTGAGAGTGAGCTTGAGAATGTGGAGAAATGGCTGGACGTTTTCACGTTGTGAGCTGCTCTGTTCCGAGAGTGAGAGTGAGCTTGCGAATGTGTCTTGGGAGTGGTGGGAGGCAAGGCAAGGGGAGATTCTTAGTGTATGTTTGGCTGTGAAAGCAGTGGCAAGGCAAGGTCAGAAACAGCTAGGAGCTCTAAGCCCTCAGAGCTGTGGTGTGGGAGAAATGGCTGGACATTAGCACTGTGGGAGCTGGTCTGTGCCGAGAGTGAGAGTGAGCTTGCGAATGTGTCTTGAGAGTGGTGGGAGGCAAGGCAAGGGCAGATGCTCAGTGTGTGTTTGGCTGTGAAAGCAGTGGCAAGGCAAGGTCAGAAACAGCAAGAGCTCTAAGCCCTTAGAGATATTAAGAGGGAAACATGGCTGGACGTTTTCACGTTGTGAGCTGGTTTGTGCCGAGAGTGAGAGTGAGCTTGAGAATGTGGAGAAATGGCTGAACGTTTTCACGTTGTGAGCTGCTCTGTTCCGAGAGTGAGAGTGAGCTTGCGAATGTGTCTTGGGAGTGGTGGGAGGCAAGGCAAGGGCAGATTCTTAGTGTATGTTTGGCTGTGAAAGCACTGGCAAGGCAAGGTCAGAAACAGCAAGAGCTCTTAAGCCCTCAGAGCTGTGGTGTGGGAGAAATGGCTGGACATTAGCACTGTGGGAGCTGGTCTGTGCCGAGAGTGAGAGTGAGCTTGCGAATGTGTCTTGAGAGTGGGTGGGAGGCAAGGCAAGGGCAGATGCTCAGTGTGTGTTTGGCTGTGAAAGCACTGGCAAGGCAAGGTCAGAAACAGCAAGAGCTCTAAGCCCTTAGAGATATTAAGAGGGAAACATGGCTGGACGTTTTCACGTTGTGAGCTGGTTTGTGCCGAGAGTGAGAGTGAGCTTGAGAATGTGGAGAAATGGCTGGACGTTTTCACGTTGTGAGCTGCTCTGTTCCGAGAGTGAGAGTGAGCTTGCGAATGTGTCTTGGGAGTGGTGGGAGGCAAGGCAAGGGGAGATTCTTAGTGTATGTTTGGCTGTGAAAGCAGTGGCAAGGCAAGGTCAGAATCAGTAGGAGCTCTAAGCCCTCAGGCTGTGGTGTGGGAGAAATGGCTGGACATTAGCACTGTGGGAGCTGGTCTGTGCCGAGAGTGAGAGTGAGCTTGCGAATGTGTCTTGAGAGTGGTGGGAGGCAAGGCAAGGGCAGATGCTCAGTGTGTGTTTGGCTGTGAAAGCAGCTGGCAAGGGCAAGGTCAGAAACAGCAAGAGCTCTAAGCCCTTAGAGATATTAAGAGGGAAACATGGCTGGACGTTTTCACGTTGTGAGCTGGTTTGTGCCGAGAGTGAGAGTGAGCTTGAGAATGTGGAGAAATGGCTGGACGTTTTCACGTTGTGAGCTGCTCTGTTCCGAGAGTGAGAGTGAGCTTGCGAATGTGTCTTGGGAGTGTGGGGAGGCAAGGCAAGGGGAGATTCTTAGTGTATGTTTGGCTGTGAAAGCAGTGGCAAGGCAAGGTCAGAATCAGTAGGAGCTCTAAGCCCTCCGAGCTGTGGTGTGGGAGAAATGGCTGGACATTAGCACTGTGGGAGCTGGTCTGTGCCGAGAGTGAGAGTGAGCTTGCGAATGTGTCTTGAGAGTGGTGGGAGGCAAGGCAAGGGCAGATGCTCAGTGTGTGTTTGGCTGTGAAAGCACTGGCAAGGCAAGGTCAGAAACAGCAAGAGCTCTAAGCCCTTAGAGATATTAAGAGGGAAACATGGCTGGACGTTTTCACGTTGTGAGCTGGTTTGTGCCGAGAGTGAGAGTGAGCTTGAGAATGTGGAGAAATGGCTGGACGTTTTCACGTTGTGAGCTGCTCTGTTCCGAGAGTGAGAGTGAGCTTGCGAATGTGTCTTGGGAGTGGTGGGAGGCAAGGCAAGGGGAGATTCTTAGTGTATGTTTGGCTGTGAAAGCAGTGGCAAGGCAAGGTCAGAATCAGTAGGAGCTCTAAGCCCTCCGAGCTGTGGTGTGGGAGAAATGGCTGGACATTAGCACTGTGGGAGCTGGTCTGTGCCGAGAGTGAGAGTGAGCTTGCGAATGTGTCTTGAGAGTGGTGGGAGGCAAGGCAAGGGCAGATGCTCAGTGTGTGTTTGGCTGTGAAAGCAGTGGCAAGGCAAGGTCAGAAACAGCAAGAGCTCTAAGCCCTTAGAGATATTAAGAGGGAAACATGGCTGGACGTTTTCACGTTGTGAGCTGGTTTGTGCCGAGAGTGAGAGTGAGCTTGAGAATGTGGAGAAATGGCTGGACGTTTTCACGTTGTGAGCTGCTCTGTTCCGAGAGTGAGAGTGAGCTTGCGAATGTGTCTTGGGAGTGGTGGGAGGCAAGGCAAGGGGAGATTCTTAGTGTATGTTTGGCTGTGAAAGCAGTGGCAAGGCAAGGTCAGAATCAGTAGGAGCTCTAAGCCCTCCGAGCTGTGGTGTGGGGAGAATGGCTGGACATTAGCACTGTG